>NW_026875517.1:0-176238 GCF_032173495.1 Musca vetustissima | reverse complement strand
AAAAAAACTCCCATTCTCGGGGTCAATTTTTGTTGTTGTTTTAATTCGAATCTACACTAATTCAAGAATGTCCCTACAAAATTTCAAGCGAAAATCTCAAGAACTCTTGAAAATATAACCGATTTATTGTGTCAGCATCAAGTGACGGCTAAAGGGCTTCTCAAACTTTAAACGGCGATTTTCCAAAAATATTTTTTCAAAGGTCCGCCATTTTGTTAATTTTAGAGCGAAGTCAATAATCCTAGTTCATACGAAACATGACATGTACTCTTTCTAACACCGTTGGAATTTTCGGATTCCGATGTTCCAGTGAGGAGTTATCATGCCCGCCATAAAAAATAAGGACTTTTCTTTAATTACAAAAAACAACAACAAAACAATAACAAACATTTTTTGTGAATTATTTTTCTTCTCTTTTAAATCTTCAAATATATATGTGCAAAGTTACAAACCTTAACAAGCATTGGTATTGATTTACAAGCCCATTGAAAATCTTGAAAAATTAAAATCGAGAATGGGTGGGGTTCCCTTAAACCATTTACACAAAGTTCGATTCAAAAAGAAGCTCGATGTTTGGGTGTCACACTAATTAACAGAAAAAATAGGATGGATCGAATTTCCATCTCCGAAGCCTTGCATAATCGGCACGAAATAGACTCATTTCTTAAAGGATGGTGACTAGAGATGAGAAATTGATAATATACGATAACCCTGTGCGAAAACGATCGTGGTCAAAGAGCGGTGAAGCACCACAAACGATGCCTAAACCAGGACTAACGGCCAGGAAGTTTCTGCTATGCATTTGGTGGAACTGAAAAGGGATTATTTATTATGAGTTGCTTCCATATGGAAGCATGTAAAGTGGAGATGTGACGTGTTCCACCAGGACAACGCTAGGCCACACCCATCTACAGTGACTCGCCAGAAACTTCGGGAGCCTTAATGCATTCGCCATACAGTCCGGACTTGGCACCAAGCGATTATCTTTTTCTTGCATTGCAAAATTTCTTTTATGACAAAAAATTGGTATCTAGGGAGACATGTGAAAATCGACTACTAGAGTTTTTTTGCAAATAGAGACCAAGACTTCTATGAAAATGGCAACAAATCGTACAACAAAACGGTGCATATTTGGTCCAAATCGGACATTCGGAAATAATATGTATACCTACAATATACATTTTATCAAATCAATAGAATTGATATCAGATTATCACACACTATGTCATTGATGTCATTGAAACGTAGTTCCCCTTACTCCAGGGTTGCACGAAACTTGTAACTAGGTTACCTTAACATATTTCATTTAAAGGTGTCAAACATTTTTCATCTACTCACAACGAGACCTCGTATATCACCACCACGAAGAATAAAATGCGTATATCAAGTATGGAGAATTTTTGTGCATGATGTTGCATAAAAATGACACTAACAAAGAACTTAACAACAACAAAAACAGTCGTCCCCCATAGTCAACGAAAAAAAAAAAATAAAAGAGCCAAGCTATGATAAAAGTTGCGTGCAAATGACACTCGTTCGCCGCTAAAAAAATGCTTGTTTGCATGTTATTTTGTCGCAACCAAAAAAGATGAAAACTCTTCAAACTAAAATAAAAATAACCAAATTCGATGCAAAACATTTTTGCATATCAAAAGGATTTTCTTCGTCGAAACTTGAATATTTAAGTGAAGAAAAATAGAAACAACTCTGACACAATAGCGGGATCATAAAATGTTTGCCTACAATATTTATTTGTAATAGTTGTGTAGTACCGTTCAAAGTGTTTGTCATATGACGTTGTTTAGATGATACCAAGGGGGTTTACTTTTTCACAAAGTAATAGTGAATGTAAAATTACACACCAATCTATATAGCTGTTTGTATGCGACTACTGACGAATGTAAATTCATGAAATATTTCTTCAATTTTTAGAAAAGTTCCGTGTGTTCCAAATACATTGTTGATGGTATGTCTAAGAACGGTGTAACTTAGTAACTGAAATATTCAATTAGTGCATGGTAGTAGCAAATATTTGTAAAATATGCAAAACCTCTGAGCATCTGTCTGATGTTCAATTAGCATCTGTGTGAAGGTGTGAAAATGTAGGTGTGGGAAATTTGCTGAAAAGCAAACAAAGTTTTCTATTATTTTTATTTCCTCCGTCTCTTTATATTTACAATGGAGCTATGATATATTTTGGAAGAAAATGCTCAATATAGGTCCTTTTTTTGGCTTAGTACTAACCAGTCCCGTTTTTAGTATGTTAAAGATTTTAGCTGCATTATCCAACCAAAGAGTATTTAATTCAAGATTTCAAGATCTTAGAAGGTGAATAACATTCCTGAAGAAAATATTTGATATACTTTCATATTTTTAGATAGTCTCTATAGTTTCATGATTTAACATAGCCACTATAAAGATGTCCAGCTCCATTCCCATTATTTTTGTGACATTTTTATAAAGCCTTCATATGAATATATAAAGATATTTTTTCAATGCCAATTAAAAGCGTGGTTTTTATACCCTACACAACTATTTTGGCAGGGTATTATAGCTTTGTGCAGCCCCAAAAGCCCGAAAACTGGCTGAGTCGACTAGCTGAGTCGATCACGACATGTGTGTCCGTCCGTCCGTCTGTCCATTATAATTTGTAAACACGATACAGGCCACAGTTATACACCAATATTCACAAATTTTTGCATGTAGGATGGGTTCTGGCCAATGAAGACCCCTATTTTTTTTTGATAAAGATCGGTCAATATTTAGCGGGTCAAATGGACCCTGACTTTTGTGTGAAAAATGACAACATTTGTATTCTATAGCGTATATATTTACCCCTGAAGGACATAGACTCGAGAAGTTGATATTATATCCAAGAGGAGTGGTTGACCTTTAAACTAATACCAATTATAATGTTGTATGTGATCGGATGTGGGAATTACACCTAAATATTTAAAGTTTTCTCCGTATTCGTATATTATTTAGTAACCAATTATCACTCTAGAGACCGGAACTCTAGCGCTGATCGCTTTGAAATGTTCCATGAGGTTCCAGTTATGGTCAAGGACAACGCCTATAATTTTCAGTGATGATCAGATAATAATTTTGGAATGAAGTGGACCGAAAACTTAATTTTTTGTGTTATCTTCGAGTCGATGTATAGACCACAAATGAAAGTCGAACATCACAACACAACCCACGGTGAAAGGAATCTGGACAATAGCTGTAGTGAATACTCGTAAAATTCGGAAAATATGTCAGTGTAAGGAAGAGGTGCTGTTTACGTCTAATCGGGCAAGAGGGTGCAAATATCACGAAATATTGCCCAGGCTCGAAATAAACATCCGCAGAAAGTTTGGGTTCCGTGGTAGTTGTGTAGGGTATCGTATGGTCGGCCCCGCCCGACTATACTGCTCCGCTCACTGGTTTTAAAATATTTTCTTCAAATCCAATTATAAGCGTGTCCAAATGTAAGCGTGGATTTCAAAAACAAATATTTTTTTATAATCCAATCATAAGCGTGGATTTTATAACGATATTTTTAAATGCAATTAAAAGCTTGGATTTTTTTAATTTTTTTTCAAATCCCCTTTTTTCTAGTTCCATTATATTTTAAATTCACTTTATTAATTAACTTACAATGCATTTCAACTAAGAGGCCAAAGTGAAGAGCTTTTCAATTTGTTAAAAATTCCAAGTTTATGTGCAACACATACATATGCATATTCCGCAGCCAAAATAAAATATGCGCATATAAATTGCCACTGTCAACTCTAGCAACACTGAAAACGGCTTCAACACCAACCACTTGTATCACAAAGTATTTGAGGATGAAGTTTTACAACTGATTCTGATAGAACAATGAGATTTAATAGAAATTGTTCATATCAGCTTAACCAAATGTTATGTGGATATAAATGTGCGAGCGTGTGTGTGTGTGCAGCAGCAACATGTGCTGTGGTTGCCGGTTGGAAATCAAAGAAAATTTTACAATTTTATTTGACAACAATGATGTGGAGCAGGTTCATATGAGGTATTCCAGATCAAATTATATACACATGTTGATAAATAATAAAAATATTAGAATTTGTATAAACAATGGAGCAAAGTTTTATTATGAGAAAAATTCATACACAAATGGAATTATTTACTGCCAATTTATTTGATCTGGACTAATCTTTATTTTTTTATCTTTTTCAAAAGTTACATTTATCTTCATGCCCTCAACACTCACAAACTACCTTTCAGTAAATAACGTAATCAACTCTTTCGTCGCTACAACTTCCTTTCAAGAAGAGTTCATTTGTATTGGGTTGTTCTTTTACACACACCCTCTCACATGTACTAAGAATTACAAATTGAGTCATTGTTCATTTTGTGGTCTTTGTAACCGTGAAAATTCCTTCGACAGCAACAAAAAGAACAAAAAACCATAAAAACCTTCAAATACCACAAACGAGTTCTTGTTATTTACCAAGTTTTTGAAGAAAACAAGGAAACTGAAGTACACTTCCGGTTTTTTGTTGTAGCTGATTTTATATTCAATGTGTTAATTGTTGTGCTTCTTTTTCAAAGCAATTCCAAGGAATTGGAAATACTAACTCAATACTAAATGAATTTCGCAGTAGGTTTTAAAGGACTATCAGAGGTATCATAGGATTTTGTTTAAGAATATTTTTCAAGGACTAACAGAGCAATAAGCGTGGATTTTTTAAAGAATATTTTTCAAGGACTATCAGAGCAATAAGCGTGGATTTTTTAAAGAATATTTTTCAAGGACTATCATAGCAATAGGCGTGGATTTTTTTAAGAATATTTTTCAAGGACTATCAGAGCAATAAGCGTGGATTTTTTAAAGAATATTTTTCAAGGACTATCAGAGCAATAAGCGTGGATTTTTTAAAGAATATTTTTCAAGGACTATCAGAGCAATAAGCGTGGATTTTTTAAAGAATATTTTTCAAGGACTATCAGAGCAATAAGCGTGGATTTTTTAAAGAATATTTTTCAAGGACTATCAGAGCAATAAGCGTGGATTTTTTAAACAATATTTTTCAAGGACTATCAGAGCAATAAGCGTGGATTTTTTAAACAATATTTTTCAAGGACTATCAGAGCAATAAGCGTGGATTTTTTAAACAATATTTTTCAAGGACTATCAGAGCAATAAGCGTGGATTTTTTAAACAATATTTTTCAAGGACTATCAGAGCAATAAGCGTGGATTTTTTAAACAATATTTTTCAAGGACTATCAGAGCAATAAGCGTGGATTTTTTAAACAATATTTTTCAAGGACTATCAGAGCAATAAGCGTGGATTTTTTAAACAATATTTTTCAAGGACTATCAGAGCAATAAGCGTGGATTTTTTAAACAATATTTTTCAAGGACTATCAGAGCAATAAGCGTGGATTTTTTAAACAATATTTTTCAAGGACTATCAGAGCAATAAGCGTGGATTTTTTAAACAATATTTTTCAAGGACTATCAGAGCAATAAGCGTGGATTTTTTAAACAATATTTTTCAAGGACTATCAGAGCAATAAGCGTGGATTTGTTAAAAAATAATTTTTCAAGGATTATCAGAGCAATAAGCGTGGATTTGTTAAAGAATATTTTTTCAAGGATTATCAGAGCAATAAGCGTTGATTTTTTAAAGAATATTTTAGAATATTCTTCAAGAAATATTTTTCAAGGCAAATAAAATATTCTTCACGGCAATAAGCGTGGATTTTTTAAATAATATTTTTTCAAGACTATATTTTTAAAGAATGTTTTAAAATAGTTTTCAGGGACTATAAGGATTTTTAAAAGAATATTTTCCAAGCACTATTAGAGCAATAAGCGTGGATTTTTGAAGAATGTTTTAGAATATTTTCCAAGCACTATCGGAGCAATAAGCGTGTTTTTTTTATAGAATTTCGTGAATATTTTCCAAAGACTATCAAAGCAATGAGCGTGGATTTCTTAAAAAAAAATTTGTTCAAGGACTATCAGGGCAATAATCTTTGATTTTTTAAAGAATATTTTTCAAGGACTATCAGGGCAATAATCTTTGATTTTTTAAAGAAATATTTTTTTTCGTTTAAGATTTTTTTAAAGATTTTATAAATATTGGATTTTAAAAGGCATATTTTTCAAAGACTATCTGAGCAATAGCGTGGATTTTTGAAACAAAAAATTATAATATTTTTTTCAAGGACTATCAGAGCAATAAGCTTGATTTCTTAAAAAAATATTTTTGAAGGACTATCAGAGCGATAGTGGTTTTTTAAGAGTATTTTGCTAGTACCAAAGTGTGAATTATTTAAACATATGTTTAAAAGGGCTATAACTGCAATGAGCGGACATTTCGAGAAGAATATTTTTCAAGGATTATTGGAGCTATAAGCGTGGATATTTTAATTTTTTAAGAACTTTCTCTGTTATAAGCGTCGATTTTTTTTTTTTTTAAATATTTTTTGATGGACCAACTTAGTTATGAGAGTGGAATTTGTTCAGGGATTATCAGATGCAGAAGCGTAGTTTTTTAAAGAATTTTTTCAAGGGTTATCAGAACTACAAGTATAGATGATTTAAGTTTTTTTTTTTAATTTTTTAAGGATCATCCGAGCTATAAGTGTAGATAAAAAAATAAAATTTTCAAGGTTCATCAGATCTATATGTGTAGATTTTTACGGATTTTTTTGATAAACTTTTCTAGCTTTTAAAGAACATAGAGCTATCAGAATATTTTTCAGGGACTATCACAAAGATAAAAGCGTGGATTTTTACAAGAATATTTTTTAAGGACTGTTGATTATCAGAGCTGTAAGAGCTAATTTTTTAATAAATATCTTTCAAGGATTGTCAGGCCTATACCATTGGATTTAAAATAAAAATGAAGATTTTATTACTATATAATCCGAATACTTTTTTAATAACTAAAATGATTATCAAGCCCAAAATTTTGAAATTATATTTTTGAAGAATAACTTTCTGAAGAACTATTTGAGCAATGAACGTGGAATTTTGAATACAGTTTTTAAAAAATATTTTTTCAATACATTCAAAACTAGAAATGTGAATTATTAAAGTAGAATTTTTTGAAAGACTATCTGTTTTAAAGATTTGAAGGACTTCCGAACAATAAGCAAAGATTTCAAGAAAATTTTTAGGAAGAAGAGTTTTGCTCAATTTTCGGCGGATTTAAGATTTTTTATGTTTTGCAAAACTGTGTTAAAAATTGTTTAGTTGATTTCAAAAAAAGTTTCATGACATTCAAGTCTATTAATTTCCATATTGTTGGTGGGTGTTTGATAAGATTGTAATAAAATAAATTATGAATTCACTTGTATTTGAGTCAGAACAAATTTGAAATTATTTTTATTTCGTGTAGCTATGGAAGACACATAAATATACTTCTGAAACTTTATTTCGAAATGCAGGGACAGCTTATATATTTTTATTAAAAATAAAAAAATGGATTTCAAATATGGCTTGAGGGTCACAAATTATTTCAAATTTTTTAAAAAACAAATAGTTCTAAAAAAATTTAATTTTTTAATGGCCACTATTATATACTTTGTTAAAAAAAACTACGCCCCTGATAAAAAGAAACAAACTTTTTCGAAACAAGAATTCAATTTGTACGACTATTTGTGACGGAAGAGAGAAACAAAAATCTAAAATGCTATTACAAACTACATACTTTTCAACAAATACATACATATATACTGCCTATACACATATGTATACTGTAAAATAATATGCAACATTTGTAAATCTGATGTATATATGTTTAGTTGATGCTACCAAAATCATGCAGTATGTTTTTTATATATCTTGTTCATACAAATTTTTAAATTTTCCGGTCTATATAAGTACATATAACTTTAAATCCTATACATATCTGCATGCATACACAAACAAATAAACAAAAATATAAGTTATGCATACACGAAAAAAATACAAACTCCAAACTTATTTATCATTTAGGATAATTTTAATTAGAATTCCGATTAAAAGTGCTTAAGTCGGCAAATAAAAATATGTGGCCTGTGTATGTCTCCCTCTGTGGGTGTGCGTGTGTGTGTTTGTCACTATGAATTTATGCATCTCGTTGTGGTGTGTAAATGTGACTTCACTTATGTATGTATATGTAATACATGGATTATGTTAATGATTTATTTGAGTGCCTTTTAAACAAGTGCAAATTAGTCAAGGATTTTATTGTCGTTGTTGCTGTGTCGTTGTTTTTGTTGCTTTTGCAAATGTGTGCACATTACAATTAATTAAATTTAGCTTGTTAAAAATATGACAACATAATTCCCCCAATAAATGTTTATTTATTAACTGTACGGTAATGAATAATGTGCAAAGACGAGACATTAACATTGAAGAAAACGGTAAGGAAAAACTTGAGTATTTTGCAGTTAGTTATTAAATTAAGAGATTAAATTTTATATCGAAATACATTTAGTGATTAAAACCCTAACAGTCGGATGTTCAGTGGTAATTTTATCACACTAAATACATACATAAAAAGTAGCCATATTTATAAAGGGCTTTAAAGAATATTTAAAGCAATAGGCGTGGATTTTCAATAAATATTTTTTGAAGGACCAGCAGAGCAATAGGCGTGGATATTCGATAAATATTTTTGAAGGACCAGCACAGCAATAGGCGTGGATTTTTAATACATATTTTTGAAGGACCAGCAGATCAATAGGCGTGGATTTTTAAAGAATATTTTTTGAAGGACCAGCAGAGCAATAGGCGTGGATTTTTAAAGAATATTTTTTGAAGGACCAGCAGAGCAATAGGCGTGGATTTTTAAAGAATATTTTTTGAAGGACCAGCAGAGCAATAGGCGTGGATTTTTAAAGAATATTTTTTGAAGGACCAGCAGAGCAATAGGCGTGGATTTTTAAAGAATATTTTTTGAAGGACCAGCAGAGCAATAGGCGTGGATTTTTAAAGAATATTTTTTGAAGGACCAGCAGAGCAATAGGCGTGGATTTTTAAAGAATATTTTTTGAAGGACCAGCAGAGCAATAGGCGTGGATTTTTAAAGAATATTTTTTGAAGGACCAGCAGAGCAATAGGCGTGGATTTTTAAAGAATATTTTTTGAAGGACCAGCAGAGCAATAGGCGTGGATTTTTAAAGAATATTTTTTGAAGGACCAGCAGAGCAATAGGCGTGGATTTTTAAAGAATATTTTTTGAAGGACCAGCAGAGCAATAGGCGTGGATTTTTAAAGAATATTTTTTGAAGGACCAGCAGAGCAATAGGCGTGGATTTTTAAAGAATATTTTTTGAAGGACCAGCAGAGCAATAGGCGTGGATTTTTAAAGAATATTTTTTGAAGGACCAGCAGAGCAATAGGCGTGGATTTTTAAAGAATATTTTTTGAAGGACCAGCAGAGCAATAGGCGTGGATTTTTAAAGAATATTTTTTGAAGGACCGGCAGAGCAATAGGCGTGGTTTTTTAAAGAATATTTTGTGAAGAGCCAATCACAGCTATAAGCATGGATTTTTTCTTTTATTTTTATTTATTTTTTTTAAGATCCAATCATATAAGAATGGATTTTTAAAGAATATTCTTTGAAGGACTATCAGAGAATTAGGCGTGGATTTTTAAAGTATATTATTTGAAGGATTACCAGAGAATTACGCGTGGATTTTCAAAAAATATTTTGTGAAGAACCAATCACAGCTATAAGCATGGATTTTTTTCTTTCCAATCACATAAGAATGGATTTTTAAAGAATATTCTTTGAAGGACTATCAGCGAATTATGCGTGGATTTTTAAAGTATATTATTTGAAGGATTACCAGAGAATTAAGTGTGGATTTTTAAAGAATGGTTTTTGAAAAACTTTCCCAACTATAAACGTGGATTTTTAAATAAAAAGAACATCTCCAGCTATAAGCGCGGATTTTTAAAGAATATTTTTTGAAAAACTTTCCCAACTATAAACGTGGATTTTTAAATAAAAAGAACATCTCCATCTATAAGCGTGGATTTTTAAAGAATATTTTTTGAAAAACTTTCCCAACTATAAACGTGGATTTTTAAATAAAAAGAACATCTCCAGCTATAAGCGTGGATTTTTAAATAAAAATTTTTGAAGAACATCTCCAGCTATAAGCGAGCATTTTTCAAGAAAAATTTTTGAAGAACATCACCAACTATAAGCATGGAATTTTAAAGTGATATTTTTGAAGAACATCTCCAACTATAAGCGTGGATTTTTAAAGGAAATTTTTTGAAGAACTCACCTCCCTTTTTATTCTTAAAATATGTCCCCATTAGTTAGCCCACAACTGTAATTTAACACATTATACATGTTTTTGGGGCGTATGACAAATTAAATTTGTTTACATGCGTGTGTTACGTATACGCCAAGACGGTCACTTCAAAACGCATGCCTATCATCCTTACAATTATTTCCGACAGAATCCATTTCTGGCACATGTTCTGTCATTCTAAAAAAATATATACACAAAAAATATCTCTCCTCCCTACAACAATCGTCTTCAATACCTACAAATATTATTTATTCTTTAATAACTTTTCTCTTTCATCTATTATGCACATATATTTATTATGACATTACTCGCTTAAGCCGCCCAAATACAATATGTTATCATTTCTATTGCATTGTATCATCTCATCAATATTCAAAAAATATGTATGTATATATTTTTGACAAATCTGACCACAAAATCATCTAAATCCATAAAATATCAATAGTAATAATATCCATTTACCATAACAAAAAAAAAACCAACAACAACTCGAAACTACATTGCCAGTTTGATACATGGCAAATACTATAAAAAGCTAACGGCAATAACCTCTCATGAATTTATCATCTAAAGATTTATGTGGCTAAGAGGAGGAGAGAAAAAAAGAACAAAAAAGCAACAACATCAAACGAAATATTAATATATAAATCAATAGCTCAGACATAAAAATCTACATTCATCAATTACAATCGAGCAATGTGTTTTGTATATTGCTTCTTTTTTATTGAACAAGTTGTCAATCTTCTATGTTATGGGGAGAGAGGTTAAATGGACAAAAATGAATTTAGATGTAAATACAAATACGTTTAATGACACTTGAGAAGGGTGTGGCAGGGATTGTGGTATTTGAGGAAATAATAACAGTTGCCAATAATTGCTAGAGAATATTTTTAGAAGGGGCTATAACTGATGAGTATAAGGGGAATTTTGGATGGACTCTTAGAGCAGGACTTCTTAAAGAAAAATTGGCCAGGACTTATCAAAGTGTAGATTTTTAAAGCATGTTTTTGAAGGACTATCAGTATTGTATTCAAATAAAAACTATTTGAGGTTTATTAGAAGCCATGATTTAAAAAAATGAAGGGCCTTCAGAAGAGTTTATTGTTTAAGATATATTGTTGGGAATTTTTCAGAAGCATAGATTTTGTACAGCAAATATTTTTCAGGGGCTACCAGAAGATTTCTTAAAGATTGTTTTTCAAGGGCCAGAGGCGTCCATATGTTAAAGATTATTTTTCAATGAGTGTCGATTTTTAAATATTTTTTTTTCAGGGACTATTGAAGCGTGGATTTATCAAAGAATATTTGTTCAGAAGCATGGGTCTCTTAAGGAAAAATTTTAGGGACTATCAGAAGCGTGGATTTTTTAAGGAATATTTTTTCAGAGACTATCGGAAGCGTGGATTTTTTAAGGAATATTTTTTCAGAGACTATCGGAAGCGTGGATTTTTTAAGGAATATTTTTTCGGAGACTATCGGAAGCGTGGATTTCTTAAAGAATATTTTTCAGGGACTACCAGAAGCGTGGTTTCCTCAAAGAATATTTTTAAGGGACTACCAGAAGCGTGGTTTTCTAAAAGAATATTTTTAAGGGACCACCAGAAGCGTGGTTTTCTAAAAGAATATTTTCAGGGACTACTAGAAGCGTGGTTTTCTAAAAGAATATTTTTCAGGGACTACCAGAAGCGTGGTTTTCTAAAAGAATATTTTCAGGGACTACTAGAAGCGTGGTTTTCTAAAAGAATATTTTTCAGGGACTACCAGAAGCGTGGTTTTCTAAAAGAATATTTTTAAGGGACTACCAGAAGCGTGGTTTTCTAAAAGAATATTTTTAAGAGACTACCAGAAGCGTGATTTTCTAAAAGAATATTTTTAAGGGACTACCAGAAACGTGGATTTTTAAATAATAGTTTTCAAGAACTATCAGAAGCGTGGTTTTGTTTGAAGAATATATTTTAGGGACTACCAGAAACGTGGATTTTTAAATAATAGTTTTCAAGAACTATCAGAAGCGTGGTTTTGTTTGAAGAATATTTTTAGGGACTATCAGAAGCGTGGATTTGTTTCAAGAATATTTTTTTCAGGGCTATCAGAAGCGTGGATTTTTTAAAGAATGTTTTTGAAGGACTAAAGACTGGATTTTTGAAGGACTATGTGAAGCGTATTTTTTATATTTTTGAAGGGCTAGCGTTGATTTTTTAAAGATTATATTTTAATGACTACCAGAAACGTAGATTTTTTAAAGATTCTTTTTTCAAGTAGCGTTGATTTTTTATAGAATAATTTTTAGAGGACTACCATAAGTGTGGATTTTTTTAAAGAATGATTTTTCAGGGACTATTAGAATCGTGAATTTCTTAACGAATATTTTTCCAGGGGCCATGGGAAACGTAAATTTCTCAAAGAATATTTTTTCAGGGACTATTAGAAGCGTGAATTTCTCAAGAATATTTTTTCAGGGACTATTAGAAGCTCGATTTTCTTAAAGAATGTTTTTCAGGGATTATTAAAAGCGTGAATTTCCCAAAGAATATTTTTTAGGATCTATTAAATGAGTGGATTTCTGAAAGACTACCTTTTTAAATCGTTAACTAATTAATGGTTCGATGTGGCTTATTGGTCCAATCCTTCACCCACCCAAAGATTTGATGTTTTGAGCATTTGTAAATCTATCAAAGCTATTGTGGCTGTAAACAATACTTCTTTTATAGATCTTTATATCATACTTTAATTATTACAAAAAAATAATCTACCATCCAGACTGTAATCTGATCATATGTTTTGTTATAGAATTTTTCAAAGAAAAAAGAAACGAAGAAAATAATATTTATGAAATGAAAAAATAACCAGCAACAGCTGCGTTTCGTTACCATAACCATATATTTTTCTGTCGTTCATAGCTATAACCACAAATAAATGTCAATCTTTAGTTACCGTATACCATCCATATTTACATTGAGCACAATGCGATAACAATTTCCAGAAGATGAAATAGAAGCCTGCCGAAGCAGAGTAATACCAACAATGTTCTTCTTCTATTGAAGAATTGGAATATATGAATATTGAAATATGTGTGTTGTTTTCTATACCACCCCACCCAAATGACAGGTACTCAGAAATAAATTCTATAGTAAGTAACAGGAAAAGTGTATAGAATATTAAGGTAATGTCGATATGTTTATATAAGTAATTGCGAGGAGGGTATAATAAGTGAAGCAGAATAGCTGACATATGAAGGGCCGAGTCATTTTTGGCATGCCGAATTTTTGAACATAAGTGTGTGTAATTTGAGAGGATAACAAGTAAACCAAAGTGGCTATAATTCGTCCTTCCATTGAAATTTTTCGAAAATATATTGAATATAGGTCGATGTTTCGATATAGCCTAATATGACAGATATGTCGAAACGTTCAATTTTCAGATGGTGTTCGCCGAACTTCTTCTTGTTTTTAAATCTTCTCCGGATTAAATTTCCCAACCTAGTCCTCGTATAATAAAATACCAATAAGACACACATACATATGTATCTACATATGTATTGTACATACACATATATCCTGCGGAACAATTTGCCTCATTTGGTTTATCACAGGATAAGGAAAACATGAACATTTCATTTTTATTTG
Source organism: Musca vetustissima (assembly GCF_032173495.1). NCBI lineage: Eukaryota > Metazoa > Arthropoda > Insecta > Diptera > Muscidae > Musca > Musca vetustissima. The sequence goes on along the minus strand of NW_026875517.1, from coordinate 162,316 downwards.
TCACATATATTGTTTGACACACACACATGTGTGCCAGACAGACCGACAGTATAACAGACAGGCAGGGACGAACAACAAGAAAAAAAAACACTTTCAGACTCATATTTATAAAAAAAAAAATAATAAATACAATTTCAAGGCCACAATATATGAAAATTTACCTATAAAAAATGAAAATAAAGTTTAAGCACCATAACAATGTTATGCAAATATTCTATAAGTATGAAAGAGAAGGACAGAGGGAGAGAGAGAGAGAGTGCAGGAGAGGAGTGACAGACAGGACACCAGGGGATCTACTTTTTTGCCATCAACATCATCACAGCAAATGGAATATTTGTGGTTTGAAGAAAATTATATTAATTTTTTTCTCTTCCACTCCCTTTTGAATGCCAGCCATCAAAAATGTCTCCCATACGATCATCAACATTGTTGTCACATACATACATAAATATATACGAGTACACACTGTGTTATGATGACAGTTGGTTGGTACGTTTCTGTCACTCTCTTTTTCTTTGGTTCCTTTAGTGTCTATCTATCTGTCCGTTTGTCAGTCAGTAAGTTGGTTTATCGTATGACTTTATGAAATTATGTGAAATGAAATTTTCCTAAAAAGAAAATGAGATTTTTGTTGGCAAAAATTTCATAAAAATGAAAGCTGAACACAAACACATCACACACACACACACAGGGACAAGCAGGGAGGCATACATTGACATATTTATACATGTGTTTTTCTACATGGTATCCCATGTGAATGTCACCTTATGTACATAGTACCTACATACGTATATGTTGTGAAGCCTTGTGACTGCTTCATGATGTGTCATTTATGTGGTCGTTTGTAGGTGTAGATGTTTGTGTGTCTGTGTGCTTGTGTGTATGAGAGTATATTATTAGATCAGTTTGATGGACAATTTTATACTCCAAAATATGCCATGGCATATTGGCCAGGGCAATGTGTCACATAGCATATTGAATTTTTTGTTGTTTAAATACGATTTGCTCTTAGATAATTTTCTATGAAATAATAAAATTTACTCAAAATGTCAATTGAACTAGAAATTCAAAGAAAAATGCAATTAAAAATTCCAACAAAATTGTAGTGGTTTAATTTTTTATTACTCAATAACATTTTAAGAAATTTATTTAAGATTATTTGTTTAAATATTGTAAATAGGTTTTGGGTCAGTTTGTGGAATATTTATAAAGAAGATTTTATTAAGAAATGAATTTAAATGTGTGAAATATTTTAATGCGAGAAGAAGAACTATTATAAGCGAGAATTTGTGAAAAGTATTATTTCAGGGACGACAATTTTTACACAGATTTATGGATTATTATAATCATGAAAATCATAAGAATAATTTCACGGACTGTTATAGAATATTAGAGGGGTGTATATTTTAAAATATTTTCTGAAGATTTTTAAATGACATTTTCCAAGGAATATTATAAAAGTTGAGTTTCGAGGACCATAATTGCCTGGAAGTTTTAAAAATATATATTTTCAAGTATAATATGAGTGTCTCTCAAGGATTACGTGAATATTTTTTTTTTTCGAGGAAGTGGAATATTTAATATTAAAAAGACTTTCATTTAAAAAATTTAACAAATATTGTATTTTTTATCTCTTACCAATATTTGTATAAATACCTTGTAATTATATCCATCAATTGGAAAACTTACCTGAAAAAAATAAAAAAGTTTATAAATTAGTTAAGTTGTAGAAATAACAATTTAATGATTTGAAAAAAAAACCCAATATACAAATAAATGCCAATCCTACGGAAAAATATAAACATTTTTTATAAATATAAATATTTTAAAAAAATCTAAGCAATTTAACACTTCAATTGTCACATTAATTCAACAATTACATTGTCACATAAAAATGTCTACATAGTATATTTTGTTGCAAACATTTAATGTCTACGGCTGTGGACGGCGATTTGGGGCTACAATTAAACTTCCATTTATTTGTGTGTGAGATATGACATTAAAGCAAAACAAAAATAAAATACGTAGTATGGCGAATACAGAAGTGAACAATGTTGGCAAATTTGTCTTCTAAACATTGTCATTTAATTAATTCAAAGTTCAATTGTTTTTTATTTTGTAACCCATTCTGTCAACCGCATAGAATTAATTATCAAAACCACTTGGCGACGCAATGGTTACACTAAATATGGTCGAAATGCCATTGCATGGGACACACATATACTCACACTCGCATAAACATACAAGTGGTACTTCAAATTGCAATATTATGTTTATGTGTGTATATTGGGATGTAACGACGTTGACGAGGTGACTAAATCGGTACCTTCCAAATACTAATATTGGTCAGCTCGTCTCCACCGTATATAATAATGAGCTCTATAGCGACTAGAAAATTATAGACGTCGTCCTTGGTCATAAAAGAAACTTCATGTAAAATTTCAAGGCGATCAGCGCGACATGGGTTAATAATATCATAACACATAGACACCTTTAAATATTTAAGTTTAACTCTCTCGTCCGAGTACATATAACAATATAATTGGTATCAATTTAAATGTCAACTACTCCTCTTGGACATACTATCAACTTAACGGGCCTATGTCCTTCAGGAGTCAATATACACGCACCAGAATACACATTTTGTCAGTTTTCCTTCCTGGTGTAAAATTTCGTGGTGTTCGGGTCATAATTGTGGCCTCTAGAGCGACCAGAAAAAAAAAACAAAAATTAGGTTTCTGGTCCATTTCATCTCCTACGGCCTGCACCAGTCCTATATTCAAAACTTCGTGACGATTGGTCCATAACTGTGCCCAGTAGCTGTAGCGTGTTTACAAATTATAATGGACAAACGGACGGACACACATGTCTAAATCGACTCAACTAGTCGAGATATGACGAATATGGTGGCGTTACAAACTTTTGGGGCTTTAATCCACTGAAAATGTAGTTGTGTAGGGCAAAAATGTGCTTTTGGAATTTCAAAAACATATTTCTGAAAAAATATTCTTTACAAAATCCACGCTTAGTTTTGGCCTAAAAAATATTCATTAGAAAGTTCATGCCTTGGATAGGTCTTAACAAATCTAAGCCTTGGATACCCCTTAAAAATATTCCTTGGAAATTCCAAGCCTTGGATAGACCTTGAAAAATTATCCTTTAAAAAAAATTAAAAACTGGGAATGGTATTGAACAAATATTATTTAAAAACTCCAAGCATTGAATATGTATTTAAAAACTATCCTTACAAATGCAAAGCTAGGATACCCCTTTAAAACTGTCAAGCCTTATTTTTTAATAAACGAAACTCCAAGCCTTGGATAGGTCTTGACGAAACTCCAAGCCTTGGATAGGTCCACGCCTTCTGTGTGGATTTTTTAAAGAATATTTGCTTGTATAAGACTTTGAATAAAAATATTTAAACAAGTGCATTGGCCCCCTTGGAAACAATCAGATCTGTTTTTGGTATTTTTTATATCCATCTCATGGTGAAGGGAATAAAGAGCTCGGCTCGGTCGAACTTAACCACGTTTTACTTGTTTCAGAATAATATTTCTTAAAATGCACCAAAGCACTCTTATACCATAGACAGACGATAGCCTTAATTTGCATTAAAAAGTTCTTAATTTGAATTAAAATTTACCCCTGACAGACGAGAGTTTCTGCATTTATGAACCAGTTTTTTGTTTCAAAACTATTGTTTGTCTGTGTGTAGGAAGAAAATATTGACATTTCTTTACAATATTTTTTAGGATTACATCTTTTTGAAATTGATACATGGCAGGAAGGAAAACTAACAGCTATAATGAAGATAAAACAGCTTCAAATTTGAAGAAATGTTGAATTTTGCCTTAATATTTAATTTTTATTTTCGTAAACGTAAACAAATTTGACAACAATTAATTTATTTTCTACAGCATTGCCATACTGAAATTGCTTAATTCAGTATAAATTCAGTTTGATTTTGTGCATTAACAACACATAAAAATGAGGATAATGTACAAGTTAATTTGAATTAAGGCTGTTAATGCAAATTAAGGATGTCGTCTGTCTAGGCTATTAGATTATAATATTTTTGTGCTGGAGCCAATATAGAAATAAAGTAATCTAAATTCCGACCCGCTGTATAGACCTTGAAAAACATTCTTTGTATTGTATCTTGAAAATTATTTACAAAAACCTTTGATTGTGCTTAAAAACTTACTTCCGAGCCTTGCTTTGGTCTCTAAAAATTATCCTTCAAAAACTCCAGACCTTGGATAGGCCTTGCGAAATTTTCTTTAAAAAATTCACGCCTTGTGAGCCCCTTGAGCATATATACTAAAAAACTACATGCCTTATATGAGCTTTAAAAACTATTTGGATAGGCTTTGAAAAAAAAATATATATATAAATATATTTTTAATTCAACGGCACAGCCCCCATGAAACCTAGCCACATTTTACTTCTTTCGGAACAAGTTATACGTAACATAAATGTCATGCACCAAAAGGGTCTACTAATTTTCCTATAGAATATTATATACTTATTGGAGGAGCCAACATAGGAATACCATAATCCAAAATACCATTTTTTTAATAAATATTCCTTTTTATTTTTGTAAATCGTTAAAAACAAATTCTGAAACACCCTAATCCACGCACAAAATATGCAATATATGTGTGTGCTTTTTGTATTAAAACAAAAGAGTTTTGCAATTGCATATTCCGATTCAAGCTGAAAACAATAACAACAGCAACAGCCACAATCATTATTAACAATGATGATGATGATGGCTGCAACAAAATCACATAATAACCCCAATTTGAGCAAAAATTGTGGTTTTTATTAAATTGCATGCGGCCAATGTCGTCAGAGTCAGAGCGCCAGTATCATTTATACTATCATTTAGCTAGTCAGGCATTCAAATTCTCCATAACGTTCAGTTTGAAAACTACACGTCCATCACTATCTGGACAAAACCCCAAAACTGTAAACTATATATAGATATATATTTATAGCTAAGCTTACACTTCAAACTTCATAAACGACAATAAAACAAACTCTAATTGCTACCACCGAAAAAAAAAACTAAACTAAAATTCGTTTTTCTAAACTGTAAATCCAAATGTAAAAATTGGCAACAATAATAGCAGTTAACCAACAACAGTAGCATGCGGCAGCCAAGCTGAAGCAGCAACAGAATTTGCTGGCCAAACACACACACCAACAATGATAAAACCATTCATAAAAATCCAATACTAAGTTAGACAACAAACAGACAGACGGACAGATAGACAGTCAAGTTAGAGAAGCCTCAATTGCATTTTCTAGTACAGACAAAAGGCGAAATAATAGTTTTTGCTGCTGTTGTTTTCAAAACTAGAATTGAAACCGCAGAAAAAAAATTAATTGTAACAACATTCAGCAGTAGTGGTGGTGGTATTGTTGCTGGCAGCAACAAACAATAACAATATCATCGTTACATTACATTGGTAATAACAACAACAACACCAATAATATACGACATCACAAATAGTCGAAGCTAACAATTTCCTATTTTCGTTGTTGTAGTTGTTGGTGTTATTGTTGTTCGAATGAAAAACCACTAATGCTGCCATTATTACATTTTTAGTTATATTATAAACAGAAATGTGTACAGTGGAACGTGGTTATTTGGGGTTGCTGTATTGTGGGTTTTAGGTATACGTATGGGCACTTCCAAATTTTAAATCTTAAATAAATCGAAAACAATTACATTTTTCAAATTTCTCCCATAATACTTTTTTATAGAACTTTAGGAGTACTATCAGTGGTAAAAAAATTAAGAGCCTCCAGTTTTTAACTTTTAAGATAAAAGCCACAAAAAAGCGGTCACTCACGCGACTTCAAATATACATGACTTTAGACATCACTGCTAATAATGGGAAAACTCTGCGAATTGTGTGAATATTTTTAACTTTTTATATTCTTTACATGAATAAGAGATATCAAGCATTATAATTGCACTTTCAAAATTTCAAAATTTGTCATATCCTTTATTTACGAATGCTTTTTCTCGGTCACTCACGAGACATTGTTGATTTTGCAGTTTTTATTGCTGCAGTCTCTGCTTTTATAGTCTTTAAATTAGTATTTATGCTAAGAACAAGAAGAAACCAGTGAGCGGAGCAGTATAGTCGGACGGGGCCGACCATACGATACCCTACACAACTACCAAGGAACTCAAATTTTCTGCGGATGTTTATTCCGAGCCTGGGCAATATTTCGTGATATTTGCACCCTCTTGCCCGATTAGAGGTAAACAGCACCTCTTCCACACACTGACATATTTTCCGAATATTACGAGTATTCAGTACAGCTATTGTCCAGATTCCCTTCACCGTGGGTTGTGTTGTGATGTTCGGCTTTCATTTGTGGTCTATAGATCGACTCGAAAATAACATAAAATAAACTTCTCGGGTCTATGTCCTTCAGGGGTAAATATATACGCTCTAGAATACAAATTTTGTAATTTTTCACACAAAAGTCAGGGTCCATTTGACCCGCTAAATATTGACCGATCTTTATGAAAACAGGCATGCTTATTCTTTGGCCCAATCCCCTTCTCCATGGAAAATTTCAAGATGTTCGGGCCATTATTGCGGCCTCTGGAGCGAACAGAGGTCGAGATATGACGATCGGTATATTTAAAGGTGGGTCTATGACCAATATTTCGCGGCGTTACAAACTTTTGGGGCTACACAAAGCTATAATACCCTGACAACATAGTTGTGTAGGGTATAAAAATGACAAATGTGGTCTTTCTTTGTATTTGTTGTTTTTACTTTACGAATTAAGGCACAAATAAAGAAACAAATTCTTCGACTTTTGTTTACCTTTTTGCGGAAGTGCCCATATGTATGTTAATATGGAAATGTAGTTGGGTATGTTAAAATGCTTCGTAATTATAAATACATTTGACTGTCTATATTTCCATACCTGTGGTAAGAGATGTACAACTATATAAGGACTGTTGCGAAATATTTCAGCTTAATAGCTGATATAGCTCAATGAGGCACAGCCTAATAACATAATGCAAGAAAATGGAATTCATGGTCAGTCTACCAGTTTGAACATACATTTTTGTAAACAAAGTGCAGGTCGCATTTATTATCCGAATTGGATGAAATTTGACATGTCTCATTTACGCCACTCAAGGACGGACCCCATTGAAATTGCCAAACAACGGTACAGATTTAGTTTCCACATCAATTTTTGGCCGATTTATCAGGTATACCATTTAAATGAATTTCCACTTCTTGAGCAAAAATTTCATTGCAACTAAATAAAAATCTTGGACCTTATACAGTCCTTAATGACAAAATGCTGGTAATTGGATATAAAAATCACAAAAATGAACACACTCATATGTGATTGTTGCGCTTTTGTAATGTTATTATTAGATTTCAGTTGTTGTTGTTGTGTTGGGACTCTGGGAAAGTGGTTGAAAATATGACATTAATAGAAAAACCACAAAAAGCCATAGAAATACAAATGACAACCAACACAAAGTAAAATACGGGAGGAGCATAGCAATAGCTCATACATTTCTAAATAAATGTAATTATTTTTATAGATCGGAAAAAAATAAAACTTATTTACTTGGCTTAAACCACAACACTTGGTCTCTACTGAGAAATACAGTTGTCTTTGGAAAAAATAAAAATGTCCTCAGGGACTTTGGAAATAAAATTTAAAGGATTTAAGAAATACAAACAACAACATATCTATAAAAATTTCAAAAAGACCACAGGCTTATTTTTTATAAAAATTCGCAACACCACAGGCCTATTTGTATACCCTTCACTGTGGTACATGGTATTATAGCTTTGTGCATATGTTTGTAAAAGGCAATAGGAATCGTGATAGACCCATGGTTCCTCTTGAGTATATGCAAAGAATTACTTTCTGAGGCGATTTATGCATGTCCGTCCATGTATTTTTGTGATTAAAGTACAGGTCGCATTTGTGATCCGATTTGAATGAACTCTATTGAAATTGGAGAAAACCGGTTCAGATTTAGATATATATTTTCGTCCGATTTTATGTAAATTCCCAATATTGGCCCGATTGAGACAAAATTTTGAACAGAATACTAAATTAGGTCCAGATTAATGTATGCGAAGTTTTGTTGAAATCGATTCAGATTTAGATATAGCTCCTATATATAGATTCGTGCGATTTTATGTAAATAGTGCACCAAACTCCCAAGGTTTGCTTGATTGAAAGTTTGCACAGCGTACTGAATTCAGTCCAGTTTGGCGCCTTTTTTGTTGAAATCGATCCAGATTTAGATATAGCTCCCATATATAGTTTCGTCCTATTTTATGTAAATGGTTCACCAAACTCCCAACTTGGGTTTTCTCCTAGGCGCCCCCATTAATTTTATATATTTTTAATGCCATCGACATGGTGGGGGTATAAAATATTCGGACGGGCCGAACTAAACATCGTTTTAACTGGTTTTCTAAAGAAAATATTTTTCCAAGACACGGGTCTATTTTTGTCCATAGAAAAAAATTCGCAGGACCACATGTATATTTTTTTAAAAGAAAAAATTAGCAAAATCTCAGGTCTGTTTTCTTCTTGAATTATTTCAAAATATATGTTTTGAAATGTTTAAACACACTTCTGACTGATATCTAAATTTTTTTTCTATAGAAAACAATTTGCAAGATCACAGGTCTATTTTTTCTATAGAAGACCATAGATTTTCTATAGCAAGACCATAGATCTATCTATAGAAAACAATTTCACAAGACCAAAGGTATATTTTTTCTATATTAAAAAATCGCAACACACATCTATTTTTTCTAAAGAAAAAAAATTATATTTTTTACAAAAAAAAAAAAAAAAAAAAAAAAATCGCGTGACCACAGGTCTATTTACACCCTACACAACAATGTTGTGAGGGTATTATAGCTTTAGCAAAGAGTTTGTAACGCTGAGTCGATCTAGACATGTGTGTACGTCTGTCCATTATAATTTGAAATCACGATACAGGCCACAGTTATGGACCAATCTTCCTGAAATTTTGCATGTAGGATTTTGCACGCGATGTATGGGCCGCAATTATGGCCCATACATCGCAAATTTTTACATGGAGAAGAGAATCGGGACAATGAATAAGCATGCCAGTTTTGATAAAGATCGACCAATATGTAGCGGGTGGTTGACCCTTAAATTAATACCAATTATATTGTCGTATGTACTCAGATGTGGCAGTTACACTTAAATATTTGCGGGAACTTACGTATTCAGATATTATTTAGTAACCCATTAACATTAGAGGACAGAAATAAAGTGCTGATAGCTTTTAATTTTTCCAAGAGGTTCCAATTATGGTCAAGGACAACTCCTACACTTAAAAAAATTTGGATAAAGTGGACCGAAAACTTAATTTTTTGTGTTAATTTATTTTCACAAGCCGAACATCACAACACAACCCACGGTGAATGGAATCTGGATAAGTAATTACCAGGGCTGTAATAGATATTGGGAATATTCGGAAAATATGTCAGTGTAAGGAAGAGGTGCCATTGAGCTCTAATGGGCCAAGAGGGTGCAAATATTACGAAATAAAAACAAAAACGTTAAAAATATTGTTTAACAATACTCTAATCTTATACTGTTAAAAAATGTCAACTATTTTGTTAACATTTTGAACATAGTTTTTCAAATGCCTTTTTGACAACGTGAAAAATATTTTTTTTGCGAATTTTTCATTGGAATCATTGAAATATAAAATTTCAACGGAGCATGATATCCGAAGCATGTTTTGATTGAAAAACGTGTTGGACTCCCCTTTCCCAAAAAATGCCAAATACTTTTTCTATGAATTTTCTTGCTATCAATTCTTCAATTTTGTTTCATTTTCGTTTATGTTTACAAGTGCAAAGTGTCAAATTGTAACAGTACTGACCAACTGACATACTATATTCATATAAATATTTATGTGCATGTGAATAACCATAGAAGAGAAATATCAAACCATGTTCATGCCTCCACATATGTGTCGGTACTCATGTCGTATTTTTTGGGAGGTTTTCTGTTACAAAATTTGTTCTTAACAACTAACCCACCATTGCTATTTGGTATTGAAAAGGGATAGTCGAGGTTGTGTATAGTTTGGAAAAAAATTCGTTTGAAAAATAAAACTGTTGATGTTTGTTTTTTATTTTTCTTTTTCTTTTTTGTGATTTCAAATTTCCTTTACATGCCACTGCACATATGTCAGTTATTGGTCAGACTTATTTAATTGTACTTGTTTGTGTTTGTTTTGCTGCTGCTGTTGTTCTTGTTGTTTTTTATCAATCAATTTTACACATTCGTAATTGCACACACAGTAAAGCTTTAATTCAATTTATTGTTCTGATGTTTCGATTGTTGACAGTTTTGTTGTGTCAATTGTAAATGTCCTTGTTATACAAACATGGTACGACCTTTACCCAGTGTTTTTGTTTTTATTTTTTTTTTCATTTTTTGTTAACAAATTGCCAACAATTTAACACATCGGAATCGTTGTTGTTTTTGTCGTTGTTGGTATTTGTTTGTTTTAACAAATAGTGTAGCTTGACAGAGATGTTAAAAGTTGAATGATCAGAATTAAGTGAAATATAAAAAAATATAATGCATTCATAGGATATCATACAAAAAATCATTCACTGTCACTTAGGCGTGGGTGTGAAAATAACAAAGGAAATATAAAAAAATGAAAAACATATTAAGAACCTTTCTTATTAAGTAGTTTTAAACAATATTTTTTGAGGAATAGGCATGAATATTTGTTAGACAAATTTGTCTCTGTAGAAGAAATATGTCTGTGGTCTTAGGAAATTATTTCGAAGCGAAGCACGCACGAATCACGCACTCGAAGGACGCGGCTGAACATTATCGTTCGGCCGCGTCCTACCACAGAACTCCATCTTTCTGCGGATTTTTATTCCACGCCTGGGTAATAGTTCGTGATAGTTGCATCCTCTGGCCCGATCAGAGGTTAACAGCATCTCTTCCTTACATTGACATATTTTCTAAAATTTTACCAATATTCAGTACATCCCTTCTAATTACTTGTCCATATTCCCTTCACCGTGAGTTGTGCTGTGATGTTCGTCTTATAATTGTAGCCTATAGATCGAATCGGAAAAAGCACAATAAATAAGTATCCGGTCCACTTAATACCAATATTATTATCCGATCATCACCGAAAATTGTAGGCGTTGTCCTTGACCATACCTGGATCCTCATGGAAAATTTCAAAGCGATTAGCGCTTTAATTTCGCCCTCTAGTGTGGTAATGTATTACTAAATAATATATGAAAACGTAAGTACCTTTAAATATGTCAATGTAACTCCCATATCCGAGTACATACAACCATATAATTGGTATCAGTTTAAAGGTTAACCACTCCTCTTGGATATACTATCAACTTTTCGCATCTATGTCCTTCAGGGGTAAATATATACGCTATAGAATAAAAATTTTGTCATTTTTTACACAAAAGTCGGTCCATTTGACCCGCTAAATATTGACCGATATGTATCACAACAGACATGGTTATTCTTTAGCCCAATCCCCTTCTCCATGTAAAATTTCACGACGTTCGGGCCATAACTGCGGCCTTGGAAGCGACCAGAAAATCAGAAAAAAATAGTTTTTGGGCCATTTCATCCCCTAATTAATCTATCGTTACCAAAAACAAATTCATTGGACCAAACCCATCGTACATGCAAAAGACTGATCAATAACTGTGGCCTGTATCGTGTTTACAAATTTTAATGGACAGACGGAGGGACACACATGTCTAGATCGGCTGAGATAGTCGAGATATGACGATAGGTATATCTAAAGGGTGATCTAGAACCAATGAGCCTCATGCATAAAACGTGAGCTTGAGCTCGGACTCGATTTTTTGAGGAAATGGTGCTTGTCGTATGCATAATAAAATTTGATGTATTTGCTTTTACTCGCTGTTCACGTTTGATCTCTTCTTACTCAGTTTGAACTTAGAAATTGAAGTTGGATGAGATTGTTCTCATTTTCATATGTATAACCAGTGAGCGGAGCAGTATAGTCGGACGGGGCCGACCATGCGATACCCTACACAACTACCACGAACTCTAACTTTCTGAGGATGTTTATTCCGAGTCTGAGTAATATTTCGTGATATTTGCCCCCTCTTGTCCGATTAGAGGTTAACAACACCTCTTCCTTACTTTTTTTCGAATATTCAGTACAGTCCTTCTAATTACTTGTCCAGATGACCTTCACGGTGGGTTGTGTTGTGATTTTCGGATTATACTCTACTCGAAAACACACAACAAATTATGTTTTCGGTCCATTTCAGCCCAAACTGTTAATCTGATCCTCCCCGAAAATTGTAGGCGTTGTTCTTGACCATAACTGGAACTTCATGAAAAATGTCAAAGCCATCAGCGCGATATTTCTCCCTCTAATGTGGTAATGGGTTACTGAATAATATCTGAATACGTAAGCACCTGTAAATAATTGACTGTAACTCCCACATCTGAGTAGATACATCACTATATTTGGTATCAATTTAAAGGCCAACCACTCCTCTTGGATATGCTATCAAATCCTGGGGTCTACATCCTCCAGGAGTAAATATGTATGCCATAGAATACAAATTTTGTCATTTTTCACACAAAAGTCAGGGTCCATTTGACCCGCTAAATATTGACCGATCTTTATCAAAACATGCATGCTTATTCACTGACCCGATCCCCTTCTCCCTGCAAAAATTCGCGGTGTTTGGGCCATAATTGCGGCCTCTGGAGCGACCAGAAAAACCGACAAAAATTTAGTATTTGGTCCATTTCATCCCCTAAATATTAACCGATCTTTTCCAAAAACAATAGGGGTCTTCATTGGCCAGAACCCATCCTACATGCAAAATTTCGTGAAGATTGGTCCATAACTGTGGCCTGTATCGTGTTTACAAATTATAATGGACAGACGGACGGACGGACGGACGGACGGACGGACGGACACACATGTCTAGATCGACTCAGCTAGTCGAGATATGACGATCGGTATACTTAAAGGTGGGTCTAGGACCAATATTTCGCGGCGTTACAAACATTTGGGGCTGCACAAAGCTATAATACCCTGACAACATAGTTGTGTAGGGTATAAAAACAAGCTTTTGCTTACTTTTGTGAGCTCTTGCTTAACTTTTGTTGAGCATGCCTCTTAGTTGACTCGCGTGCACTAAAAAGGAATAATGGTTGAATATTTTGTACCACAAATAAATAAAAAATGTTATCAACAGCGTAAGACAAATTTAGCAAGTGAGGATAAAAAATTATACAGGTTTGTAATCAAAATTATTATTATTTTTTATATAATTAAAATAAAATGATAAATACATAAATTTGATGATAGCAGCATTTGCTGGTTAGCGAATTATTTTTTTGGGGAGTCAGAAGGTAGGCGTGGTGGTGCCCTCAGCAACTTTGGTAAATTTCGACTCCATATAAGATTCTGTGCGGATCCTGGATTCCAAAATGGTATAGCCACAGATATTGGAGTACATCAATCAACTGTGTCGCAAACAATTGTGGATGTTGCAAAACTTATATCTCCCATAGCAAGCGAAAGGATAAAATTCGCGAAAGATACAGATCAAATAAAAGATGGTCAAATGAAATGGCAAGCAAATTATTGCTTTGCATTTGCAATTGGATTTATTGATTTTTTCTTATTTTTAATGCTTGGTAACTGATTTTTTCCAAGTAAATATTTATTTTCTTTAATTTTTTTGTACTAAAAATGTATATATCGACGCCTCCGAACCATAGTATGCTAAGTCGACTTAGCATGTTTTAAAGTTTGTAGATACTACGGTCCTTAATTTAAATTCACTGAAATTTTGGTAATCATCGGCCAATCCAAACCAAAGTTATAAGCAAAAATGTACTTAGCATGGCACGTACGATTAAAGAATTCAATAACAATTAGAAGTTTGATCGCAATTTGCTCAAGTAATTGGAATTGGTTTGAACTCATTTTTATGCATACGAAATTGAGCAAAAGCTGTTGCTGTTCGATCTAACTCAACTTACGAGCAATTGCTTACTTGACTCAACTCATCGCTTTTACTCGTGTTAATGCATGAGACCCAATATTTCGCGGCTTTAGGCTGCACAAAGCTGTGTATGGTATAAAAATATACCTGTAATCTTAAGATATTTTTTCCTATGAATAACAATGGACCTGTGGTCTTGAGAATTTTGGTTATAGAAAACCATAGACTTTTTGTCTTGACGACTTTTTTTCTTTAGAAAAAATAGACCTGAGAAAAAAACTAGACCTGTGGTCTTGACGATTTTTTTCTATAGGAAAAAACTAGACCTGTGGTCTTGACGAATTTTTTTCTATAGGAAAAAAACTAGACCTGTGGTCTTGACGAATTTTTTTCTATAGAAAAAAACTAGACCTGTGGTCTTGACGAATTTTTTTCTATAGAAAAAAACTAGACCTGTGGTCTTGACGAATTTTTTTCTATAGAAAAAAACTAGACCTGTGGTCTTGACGAATTTTTTTCTATAGAAAAAAAAACTAGACCTGTGGTCTTGACGAATTTTTTTCTATAGAAAAAAACTAGACCTGTGGTCTTGATTAATTTTTTTCTATAGAAAAAAACTAGACCTGTGGTCTTGACGAATATTGTTGTATAGAAAAAAACTAGACCTGTGGTCTTGACAATTTTTTTTTTATAGAAAAAACTAGACCTGTGGTCTTGACGAATTTTTTCTATAGAAAAAACTAGACCTGTGGTCTTGACGAATTTTTTTCTATAGAAAAAACTAGACCTGTGGTCTTGACGAATTTTTTTTTCTATAGAAAAAACTAGACCTGTGGTCTTGACGAATTTTTTTCTATAGAAAAAACTAGGCCTGTGGTCTTGACGAATTTTTTTCTATAGAAAAAACTAGACCTGTGGTCTTGACGAATTTTTTTCTATTTTTTTCTATAAAAAAACTAGACCTGTGGTCTTGACGAATTTTTTTCTATAGAAAAAACTAGACCTGTGGTCTTGACGAATTTTTTTCTATAGAAAAAACTAGACCTGTGGTCTTGACGAATTTTTTTCTATAGAAAAAACTAGACCTGTGGTCTTGACGAATTTTTTTCTATAGAAAAAACTAGACCTGTGGTCTTGACGAATTTTTTTCTATAGAAAAAACTAGACCTGTGGTCTTGACGAATTTTTTTCTATAGAAAAAACTAGACCTGTGGTCTTGACGAATTTTTTTTCTATAGAAAAAACTAGACCTGTGGTCTTGACGAATTTTTTTCTATAGAAAAAACTAGACCTGTGGTCTTGACGAATTTTTTTCTATAGAAAAAACTAGACCTGTGGTCTTGACGAATTTTTTTCTATAGAAAAAACTAGACCTGTGGTCTTGACGAATTTTTTTCTATAAAAAAACTAGACCTGTGGTCTTGACGAATTTTTTTTTTTTCTATAGAAAAAACTAGACCTGTGGTCTTGACGAATTTTTTTCTATAGAAAAAACTAGACCTGTGGTCTTGACGAATTTTTTTCTATAGAAAAAACTAGACCTGTGGTCTTGACGAATTTTTTTCTATAGAAAAAACTAGACCTGTGGTCTTGACGAATTTTTTTCTATAGAAAAAACTAGACCTGTGGTCTTGACGAATTTTTTTCTATAGAAAAAACTAGACCTGTGGTCTTGACGAATTTTTTTCTATAGAAAAAACTAGACCTGTGGTCTTGACGAATTTTTTTCTATAGAAAAAACTAGACCTGTGGTCTTGACGAATTTTTTTCTATAGAAAAAACTAGACCTGTGGTCTTGACGAATTTTTTTCTATAGAAAAAACTAGACCTGTGGTCTTGACGAATTTTTTTCTATAGAAAAAACTAGACCTGTTGTCTTGACGAATTTTTTTCTATAGAAAAAACTAGACCTGTTGTCTTGACGAATTTTTTTCTATAGAAAAAACTAGACCTGTGGTCTTGACGAATTTTTTTCTATAGAAAAAACTAGACCTGTGGTCTTGACGAATTTTTTTCTATAGAAAAAACTAGACCTGTGGTCTTGACGAATTTTTTTCTATAGAAAAAACTAGACCTGTGGTCTTGACGAATTTTTTTCTATAGAAAAAACTAGACCTGTGGTCTTGACGAATTTTTTTCTATAGAAAAAACTAGACCTGTGGTCTTGACGAATTTTTTTCTATAGAAAAAACTAGACCTGTGGTCTTGACGAATTTTTTTCTATAGAAAAAACTAGACCTGTGGTCTTGACGAATTTTTTTCTATAGAAAAAACTAGACCTGTGGTCTTGACGAATTTTTTTCTATAGAAAAAACTAGACCTGTGGTCTTGACGAATTTTTTTCTATAGAAAAAACTAGACCTGTGGTCTTGACGAATTTTTTTCTATAGAAAAAACTAGACCTGTGGTCTTGACGAATTTTTTTCTATAGAAAAAACTAGACCTGTGGTCTTGACGAATTTTTTTCTATAAAAAAACTAGACCTGTGGTCTTGACGAATTTTTTTCTATAAAAAAACTAGACCTGTGGTCTTGACGAATTTTTTTCTATAGAAAAAACTAGACCTGTGGTCTTGACGAATTTTTTTCTATAGAAAAAACTAGACCTGTGGTCTTGACGAATTTTTTTCTATAGAAAAAACTAGACCTGTGGTCTTGACGAATTTTTTTCTATAGAAAAAACTAGATCTGTGGTCTTGACGAATTTTTTTCTATAGAAAAAACTAGACCTATGGCCTTGACGAATTTTTTTCCATAGAAAAAAACTAGACCTGTGGTCTTGACGAATTTTTTTCTATAGAAAAAAAACTAGACCTGTGGTCTTGACGAATTGACCTGTGGTGAGGATATTTTTCTATAGAAAAAAGTACCTAAGGACTTAAGAATTTTTCTATAAATAAAAATAGATCTGTGATTTTGAGGAGTCTTGAAAATTTGTTTCTATAAACAAAATATAGCTAAGGTCGTGAGATTTTTTTCTCTACATGAAAAATAGACAAATGGTGGACCTGTATTGTTGAAGAATTTTTCTATAGCAAATATTGACCTGTGTTTATGAGATTTTAATGTCGGACCGATAGTGCTTCACTACCTTTGAAAATGCAACAATCAGTTAGGTGTTGATGTGAAAATATCAAGGGAAATATTTTAAATAATGAAAACTAATTCTTAAAATATCTTCAATATTTAACCCTTTGTGGTCCAATGTTTTCATTTGGTTTTCTTGATATTGGGCTTTTTTCAGAAAGAAGGTACTGTATCTTCCGAATGCAAGGATGTAGCGATGTAAAATTTTGTCCATTTCCTATCTAGGATAATTGCATTAAATCTGTGATTACGGAAAAAGGGTCAAAGGGTTACAAAAAATCAACAAACAAAAATCAAAAATTTTCAAAATATATTGAAAATTATAGATAATTTAAAAAAAATTTTTTTCTAGCCAAAAATCACTGCGATCATGTTCAACTCATCAAAGTATTCTGTTTTATTTTATTTTATATAGATAACAATTTTTTTTCTTTTAACTTAAACATATCTCATTGTAAAATAAACCTTTCAACTAGTTTTCATTTAACATCAACATTTATTTAAGTTTAAATCTTTAACATAAATCCACTATTAAAACAAATCCCATTTATTTAGTTCACCAGATAAAATACGAACTCTTGAAATAATGTGACACCAGAATAAAGAAATATAAAATATGTGAATGTGAGTGCATGTAGAGAGATTTTTTCAACGCTTCCCAGTTTCACCTTCTTCATGTGTGCATTTCATCTTGTTAACGTTGGCGTTGTTTTTTCTCTCTTGTTTTTTTACTATGTTACTAGAACAAAAATCCCGAATACTATAGGGAACGTAGAGCTGAAAAAAGAAATAAAACTAAAGGATATGGCAATGCTAATATGTATAAGAGAGAGACTATATGTAGAACTATTCCTGAAGAGCTTATACAATTTGTATAACGACATGTGCTACAAATGCAAATCTAACGTACACACACATTCACACGCTCGTATACAAATATTTGTGCCGGAATGGCAAAAGGAGCGCACAAAAAATAAACGGAATTGCTACTCTGCTCAGGAATAGAATGACAAAATATGTAGACGAACTATGTGGCCCATATATTATCACTTGGACCGAAATTTAGTCACTAACACTCACACATACGAATATGCATTCATATATGTTTGTCCGTGTATTTTTGTAAGTGTATGCATAATGGTAAGATGAAGTATAGTAAAAAAAACAGCACCCAGCAAGATTAATTAACTTTACCGGGTAACCGGAAAAAAAGAGCACAAACATTGCGATGACAATCACACGCATTTACTACCATAACACATTCCAACAGTTCAGGGTTTGTTTGTTATTGTTGTTGTTTTAACCAAAATTGTGCTAAAATATGGGGGCCAAAACTAATGTGAAATGATGGTGAGTAATGTGCAGTTTTGTTAAGAGGTTCAGTAAGTTATGGGAAATAAAAAATAACTATAAAAAATATTAATTGGATCGTCTGAAAAATATTCTTAAAATCCGCGACTTAAAAACCACTTTTAGTGAAAAATATTTCTTTAAAAAATCCACGCCTATGGATCTGCAGAAAAAATATTTCTCTGCGAGTTGTGATCTTTTAAAAAACATTTTAGTAAAAAAATATTTCTTTAAAAAATCCACGCAGATCTGCAGAAAAACAAATATTTCTCCGCAAGTTGTGATCTCTTAAAAAAATTTTTAGTGAAAAAATATTTATTTTAAAAATCCATGCCTATGGATCTGCTGAAAAAATATTTCTCCGCGAGTTGTGGTTTCTTAAAAACATTTTATTGAAAAAATATTTCTTTAAAAAATTCACGACTATCGATCTGCAGAAAAAAATGCTCCGCGAGTTGTGATCTCTTAAAAAACATTTTTAGTCAAAAAAAATATTTTATTAAAAAATCCACGACTATAGACCTGCAGAAAAAAAAATTTCTTTAAAAAATCCACGCCTATAGACCTGCTGAAAAAAATTTCTTTAAAAAATCCACGCCTATAGACCTGCTGAAAAAAATTTCTTTAAAAAATCCACGCCTATAGACCTGCTGAAAAAAATTTCTTTAAAAAATCCACGCCTATAGACCTGCAGAAAAAAAATTTCTTTAAAAAATCCACGCCTATAGACCTGCTGAAAAAAATTTCTTTAAAAAATCCACGCCTATAGACCTGCTGAAAAAAATTTCTTTAAAAAATCCACGCCTATAGACCTGCTGAAAAAAATTTCTTTAAAAAATCCACGCCTATGGATCTGCAGAAAAAAATTCTTTAAAAAATCCACGCCTATGGATCTGCAGTAAAAACTTTCTTTAAAAATCCACGCCTATGGACCTGCAGAAAAAAATTCTTTAAAAAATCCACGCAGAAAAGATATTTCTTTAAAAATCCACGCAGAAAAGATATTTCTATAAAATATCCACGCCTATGGATCTGCAGTAAAAACTTTCTTTAAAATATCCACGCCTATGGATCTGCAGTAAAAACTTTCTTTAAAATATCCACGCCTATGGATCTGCAGTAAAAACTTTCTTTAAAAAATCCACGCCTATGGACCTGCAGAAAAAAAATTCTTTAAAAAATCCACGCAGAAAAGATATTTCTTTAAAAAATCCACGCAGAAAAGATATTTCTTTAAAAAATCCACGCCTATGGATCAACAGAAAAGATATTCCTTTAAAAAATCCACGCCTATGGATCAACAGAAAAGATATTTCTTTAAAAAATCCACGCCTATGGATCAACAGAAAAGATATTTCTTTAAAAAATCCACGCCTATGGATCAACTGAAAAGATATTTCTTTAAAAAATCCACGCCTATGGATCAACAGAAAAGATATTTCTTTAAAAAATCCACGCCTATAAATCAACAGGAAAGATATTTCTTTAAAAAATCCACGCCTATGGATCTACAGAAGAAATATTTCTTCGAAAAATCGGCATTGTCCGCCGAGGGGTAAGGCAGGGAAGACTATAGTTTCGGATCTCGCCACTGATCCTCATCATTTTTCTTTACAAAATCTTTACAAAATCTATATTTTTTAAAAAAAAACACGCCTATGGATCTACTGAAAAAACATTTCTTTAAAAAAAACCACGCCTATGGATCTACTGAAAAAACATTTCTTTAAAAAAAAACACGCCTATGGATCTACTGAAAAAATATTTCTTTAAAAAATCCACGCCTATTGCCTATGGAGCTAGTGAAAAATATTTTTTTTAAATCCTTCCCACATTTTTACACCTCCCTCTCTAATTAAACAAAAGGCTACATACCACATTCGTATCTAACCGCATTCTAGGCAACCGCAGGAAAAAAGCACACAAGCTAACAAACATTACCATAACACGTGGAGCAAAAAACCAACATAACGCCGTTGATCTAGTTTTCTATATTAAAAAAAAAACAGTAGAAAAAACATACAGGATCTACGAAAAAAAAAATCTAAAATAAAAAACGAACCCAAATCGGATGCATAAAAGGTAGCAACCAAAACTGCAGCAGAAAATGGCGAATGTGAAATAAAAAACGAACTCGCAACCAAACAAAAATTTAAATTTTAGATTAACTTGCCGCAGCAGCATACCAGGCCATCACACCGTCATACGTACGTACATACATTACCAACACCATACTCAAAATGCAAAAGCGTTGACATGCGAACCCTAGAACAGAGCATATGTTAGGGGTTACACCGTGTTCAACTATGTCGGTGGTGTCGGGGCCAAACAAAAGATGTTAAGCATGAAATTGAGGTTAATAAAATTATGTTCCTGTGGCAGAAGAAGAGGAAAAAGAAAAATTAGAATTTTTCTCTAAATATGTATGTATACTCATACTCACGCACGCAGGGGAAGGAAGTAGAATTGCAGTGGAGGAAAATGAACAATGACATAGATTTCAATTTCGGGGGGCTTATTTCAAGTGACACATAAATGAAATGTGCCCAGGCTATTGAATACAGATAACCTCTTCTGAACATTTTTGGGAGGTACAACTTCCGAAGACAATCTGGCTACACATCTAAAACTCAATCAAAATTGTCCGATTTTTCACAAAACCGGAAAATCGACATAAATTTAATGTAAACAAAAAAATAAATAAACTATAAAAAACAACAAAAAAATAAGTAATCAATTACGTATTGCATAATGTGCCATTTTCAACCAAGGACGCTTATCAAGTATCGGTAAGCTTTTTGTTGTTGTGTCTCCTTCTTATTTTAAATTTCGTTGCAAATGTAATTGAATTAAATGCAAATGATTTTCCCCTCCAAAGCAGAAAAATCAAAAACAACTAACTACCAAAAATTATGTAAACTTTATACACCGACATGTTGTAAATTGTCTATTGAGGCATTTAATAGAAAGACTGACAGACAGACATACACACACAGACTCAAAAAACTTACAAGTAGACATAATTTTATAAGTCAAAGTTATCTCATGGTCATAACAATAGTTGAGGCCAAGCTAGCGACAGTCAGACTAAAACACACGAAATAAATGCAAGAAAAACAAGATGAAAAAAGACCAACTACTAATCAAGACAACAACATCAACAAAATAAAAACAAAAAAACCGTTTTTAAAAAAAAGTACAACCTAAGCTCAAAATAAAACAATCACCTTAGCCAAGCAAATACTGCATAAATGTAGCTTGGAGTGTGTGTTTATGTCTTTAACTGGCCCCTGCTGCTGCAATATCAGCCAGACAAACTGGCTAACAACTTAACTATGTGTTTGCAACTCCCAACGGAGACGATATGCCAAGCAAAACAAGCTAGCAGCCAGCCAAACAACCATCCAACCAAGCAACAACATTCAGTCAACCAAGCAACAACATCCAACAATAAGCATCACATGCTGCAAGGCATACCAGAAAAGAGCCAACATTGGATGTAATACCAGTGGACAGTGGTTTAAAGATGAACAATATTTAAGGAATTTTTAAGGATAAGCAAAGCTATAAATTATTAAAGGACCACCAGTAATGTCGAATTTTTAAAGAATATTTTTTCATCGACCAACAGAAGCATGGATTTTTAAGGAATATTTGTTTATGGACTACAACGTGATTTTTTCAACGAATATTTTTTAAAGTATTTTAACAAATATTTTAAATGGATTTTTTAAGAATATTTTTCATCGACCACCAAAAACGTCGACTTTTTAAAGAATATTTTTTTTTTCATGGACCAACAGAAGCGCGGATTTTTTAAATAATGTTTTGAATGAAAAATATTTTTATTTTAAAGAATAGATCCACGTTTCGGCTATCCGAAGCGTGGATTTTTAAAGAATATTTGTTCAGGTGCTATCCGACGCGTCGATTTTTTAAAGAATAATTTTTGAAATGCTATCCGAAGTGTGGATTTTTTAAAGAATATTTTTGAGGTGCTATCCGACGCGTCGATTTTTTAAAGAATATTTTTTTGAAATGCTATCCGAATTGTGGATTTTTTAAAGAAAGACTACCAGAAGGACCACCAGAAGCGTACATTGTTTAAATAATATATTTTCAAGGACTTTCAAAGGAAGACATTTTAAATAATATTTTTTGGAGGATTCTCGGAGTATGATTTTTTAAGAAAAATTTTATGCTTTAAGGGAATGGATGTTTTTTAAGGATATAGTTTGAAGGGCTTTCCAAGTATGATTTTTTTAAATAATATTTTTTGAAAGACTTTAGGAGGACGACATTTTATTAGAATGTTTTTAAAGACTTTTAGAGGATGACTTTTTAAACAATATTTGTTGGGAGGACTTTCGAAGAATGACGTTTTTAAGAATATTTTTCTCGGGATCCTTTTTAAGAATATTGATTAAAGTAATTTCGAAGAAAGACTTTATTCAGAATATTTTTGGAAGTGTGAATTTTTAGGACTTTAAGAGGATGAGTTTATAGGAATATGTTTGGAGGACTAACGGAGGATGTTTTTTTTATTAAGAATATTGTTTGAATGTCTTTTAGAGGACTTTCGGTGATTGACATTTTTACGAATATTTTTGGAGGACGGTGGGAAGAAGATTTTTTTCGGTTAATAGCTTAGTAAAAACATTTTTTAAGGACATTTGAAGGATAAAGTTTTTAGGAATATCTGTAAGGACTTTCAGAGAATTAGTTTTTATACCCTACACAACTATGTTGTCAGGGTATTATAGCTTTGTGCAGCCCCAAATGTTTGTAACGCCGCGAAATATTGGTCCTAGACCCACCTTTAAGTATACCGATCGTCATATCTAGACTAGCTGAGTCGATCTAGACATGTGTGTCCGTCCGTCCGTCCGTCCGTCTGTCCATTATAATTTGTAAACACGATACAGGCCACAGTTATGGACCAAACTTCACGAAATTTTGCATGTAGGATGGGTTCTGGCCAATGAAGACCCCTATTGTTTTTGGAAAAGATCGGTTAATATTTAAGGGATGAAATGGACCAAAAACATTATTTTTGTCGGTTTTTCTGGTCGCTCCAGAGGCCGCAATTATGGCCCAAACACCGCGAATTTATGCATGGAGAAGGGGATCGGGCCAGAGAATAAGCATGCATGTTTTGATAAAGATCGGTCAATATTTAGCGGGTCAAATGGACCCTGACTTTTGTGTGAAAAATTACAAAATTTGTATTCTATGGCATATATATTTACTCCTGGAGGATGTAGACCCCAGGAGTTGATAGCATATCCAAGAGGAGTGGTTTTCCTTTAAATTGATACCAAATATAGTGATGTATCTACTCAGATGTGGGAGTTACAGTCAAATATTTACAGGTGCTTACGTATTCAGATATTATTTAGTAACCCATTACCACATTAGAGGGAGAAATATCGCGCTGATGGCTTTGAAATTTTTCATGAAGTTCCAGTTATGGTCAAGAACAACGCCTACAATTTTCGGTGATGATCAGATTAAAATTTTGGGATGAAATGGACCGAAAACATAATTTTTTGTGTGTTTTCGAGTAGAGTATAATCCGAAAATCTCAACACAACCTACCGTGAAGGTAATCTGGACAAGTAAATAGAAGGATTGTACTGAATATTCGAAAAAAGTAAGGAAGAGGTTTTGTTAACCTCTAATCGGACAAGAGTGGGCAAATATCACGAAATATTACTCAGACTCGGAATAAACATCCTCAGAAAGTTAGAGTTCGTGGTAGTTGTGTAGGGTATCGCATGGTCGGTCCCGTCCGACTATACTGCTCCGCTCACTGGTTTAAGACTACTTCTATAAGATCTTCAAAGGATGACATTTTTAAAAATATTTTTTAGATGACTTTCGAAGTCATATTAGGTTGGGGAAAAATAAATCCATTAGTTTTATATGAACTATAGGACTTTATTTAACATGCTTCGGAATGTCCGGTTTGGCCCACAAATGCACCGGTTTGTTGTATGATTTGTTGCCATTTCAAAGGCAACTTCATAATGCTCTCTCATAGGAGTCCTGCTCTCTATTAGCAAAAAAACTCTAATAGAGTTAGTTAGAGTTAGATTCCAATTTGTTATCATTAAATAAATTTTGCAATGCCAGAAAAAGATGATAATCGTCCGGACTGTGTGGCGGATGTATTAAAACTTCCCAACCAAGCTCCCGAAGTTTCTGGCGAGTCGCGGCAAATCTGTGTGGTCTAGTGTTGTCCTGGTGTAACACTACACCTATCCTGTTGGTCATTTTTTGGGCAATTGTAAATGGTTTAAAACAGTTTTATAGTCGATTTGTAGCACCTGAACGATGTTATGATTGCTAACATGCCGCTCAACTTCGAGTATTTTCCCGATTTTATCGACATTTCCGATGACCGGGCTAACTGTGCAAGGTGCATCTTTAACATCAAAAATTCCTGAACGGAATCTACGGAATTTTTTGATCGATATTTTACGAGAAATCTATTAGTACAGCCATCTGCCGAAAAAATAATGGATTTCTTTTCCCTTAAACTATTATTTTCTGAAGGACTATTTGAGTTTTTCTTATTGAGGATGCTTATGTTATATTTTAGTTCCCAACCACTGTTCCCCGCCATTGGGTTTAACGAAAAAACTCCGACATGTTGTTGCCGTTGATGGTTAACAGCATTGTTACTATTTGGTTGTTGATATTTTCTTCATGCAGCTGCAACAAATTAAAAAACACAGAAAACGAACGAGAATGAAAAAACTTCAAACTATATGTATGTAATATTTTATGCAATTATGCAGTATATAAAAGAAAATGTTAAAAAAAAACAAAATAAATATATACAGGGGTATATATTGTAAAATGTGGCTGTTGTTGTCATCAACTGAACAACTCTAGGTACGCGATTGTTACCTTTGAGCAGCAGAGTAACAGCAACAATAACAACATCGATATTAACACACGAACGAACATATTGTACACTCAGGCAAATGCGAGTTGTGTGACTTTGGTTCATACAGCTGTGCCGTGGCCGCCGCTGTCGCTGATGGTGGTGTTGACCATGGTAATCCATCTTAAAGTATAATTTATACGCAACGATATTGCTGATGGTATGGCAGTGTGGTACCATGTTTTCTGCCATGTTGTATGCAATGTTGCACCACTTCTTTTTTGTTGTTCGGTTTTTTTTTAACGAAAAACGTGCGTTGTAAATTTGTTTTATTGTAAAGTTTATGAATGTTATAATAACATAGCATCAAGTGAAAAAATAAAACATTTTTCAATACATATGTAAAGGGTAGACCATTGAAAGTGGTGTTGTTTTATTACAAAATCAAAATCGATATGTTGACATAGAGAATTGTCAAAAATTGACAAGTTACTTCAATGAAGTGTGTAATTGTCCACTTGTGTGTTATTCACAATAAGGGACAGACACAATTGTTTATGACCCGATATTTACACAGCAATGATGGGAGTGACCACTTCCCAGAAATGTCAATTGATTTTTAATAATTACTATGTATAAAGCGAAATATTAGGGTGGAGGAAAAAAATTCATTATTTTTATATATGAACTATAGCACTGTAGTAGTCGATTTTCATAATTCTCCCTAGATGTTTTTATCATTAAAGAAATTCTGCAATGCAAGAAAAATATGTATTAAAACTTCCCAACCAAGCTCTCGAAGTTTCTGCCGTGTCATTGTAGATGCGTGTGGCCTAGCGTTGTCCTGGTGAAACACGACACCTCTCCTGTTGGCCAATTCTGGCCGTTTCTGGTCAATTGCTATCATCAAACGGTCCAGTTGTTGACAGTAGAGATGAGAATTTAGCGTTCGGCCACATGAAAACACTAATAATAAATAATCCCGCCAAAGTCTCACCATATGCATAGCATTCCTGGCCGTTAGTCCAGGTTTGGCCACGGTTTGAGGTGTTTTACCGCTCTTTGAACACGATGCCAACAGGCCAGTCAACTTCGATCATTTCCCCAATTTTATCGACATTTTCGACGGCCTAATGGATTTCTCTTTTCCCCAACTTAATATAATACTATGGCGCATATTTTCCGATACAATAATAAAATGAAATCAACTGGAAAAATTACTTATTTTTCTAAAATAAGTAAAAACGTAGCTAAGTTGGGATCAAAGTATTTATAACTTATACCATGAGGTGGATTTTCAAAATACCTCTTATGAATCGATACTTTTATATCCGCGCTATATCGAATTAAATTATTGAAAGAAGGATTTGACATCCACTGGGAATATAAAATGTCAAATTAAAGTGAATTCGATAGAAAAACGTACCCAATATACGGAAATGATAGATGTGCCGTAATATGGGCCCTAACTCGTAACATATGTCAATATTGTCAGTATTTTGTGAGTATATTTGCTGTCCCATTAAAATCCAGATACAATACCTTACATCCCATTTGGTTGAAAGACCAAACCTTATAAAATAGCGAATAATTTTCAATATTACATTATAACATTTCAAATTTGTCAATTATATTCCGCCTCACCCTGTCATATCGCCTTCAAAAAAATCGTATATATGGCTCAACATTTTCTGGGAATATGTTTATCAAATTGCATTGTATGTATGGTAGTTTGTTACAATTTTGCAGCGAACACCAGATTTTGGCATCAGTGTACATGTGGGTATGTCAACTTCTTCATCTATGTATGTATCAGATGTAGTCTCATGTTTTTACTACAATGACATAGAAAACACCATAAACGATTATGTTTCAGGTTGATTAATTCATGTTACAAAGAATAGCATTGCAAGCAACAAGTATGCATCAATTTACCATCAGAGCGGAAAAAAATGGTTGGAAAAATGCTTAGTCAGTGCCAAAAAAAAATTTGAAGACACACACATATGGTGCATTATAAAGAGGAAACGTGCAAAACTGGAAAATGGAAAGAAAAAAAAACGGAAAATTACTGCACCCTCGAAAAGGTAAAAGAGATGTAATAGAAAATACCGAAATTAAAATCGTTTAGAATTTTTTTATTGAAAATTATATTAATAAATAAATTACAAATATAACCAGTGAGCGGAGCAGTATAGTCGGACGGGGCCGACCATACGATACCCTACACAACTTCCATGAAAATCTAACTTTTTGTGGTTCTATATTCTGAGATTTGGCAATATTTCGCGATCTTTGCACACTTTTGACTGGCTAGAGGTCAGCAAATGTTACTTATAATCAGTACAGCCCCTCTAATTACTTGTCCAGATTCCCTTCGCCATGGGTTGTGTTGTGATGTTCGGCTTTCGACTCGAAAAGTACAAATAATTAAATTTTCGGTCCACTTCATCCGAAAAGTTATTACCTGATCATCACCTAACATTTTAGGCGTTGTCCTTGACCATAACTGGAACCTCATGGATCATTTCAAAGCGGTCAGCGCTATATTTCCGCCCTCCAGTGTGGTAATAGGTTACTAAATAATATATGAATACGTAAGTACCTGTAAATATAACATAATTGGTATCAATTTAAAGGTCAACCACTCCTCTTGGATATACTATCAACTTCTCGGATCTATGTCCTTCAGTCGTAAATATATACGCTATATAATACAAATTTTGTAATTTTTCACACAAAAGTCACATTTTATCAAAACAGATGCTTATTCTACATCCCCTTCTCCATGCAAAAATTCGCGGTGTTTGGGCCATAATTGTGGCGTCTGGAGCGACCAGAAAATCAGACAAAAATTTAGTTTTTGGTCCATTTCATCCCCTAAATATTAACCGATCTTTTCCAAAAACAATAGGGGTCTTCATTGGCCAGAACCCATCCAACATGCAAAATTTCGTGAAGATTGGTCCATAACTGTGGCCTGTATCGTGTTTACAAATTATAATGGACAAAACCGACACACATAATTTCAGCTAGAGATATCGGTATACTTAAAGGTATGTCTAGGACCAATATTTCGCGGCGTTACAAACATTTGGGGCTGCACAAAGCTATAATACCCTGACAACATAGTTGTGTAGGGTATAAAAATTAAGCTCTGGCTACTAGGATTTAAGCTGTTTTATTCTATTTACTAGTAAGAAAACATCACATTTGGGATTTATAGGGGGAATCATAGGATTCATATTATAAACCGTAATAACCACAAAAGGTTAAGATTTGAAAACATCAAAACCGACATAATTGTGAATATTAAAGACTTTGACATTAAGCTTACAATTTTGAAAACATGTTGTCCCCATTTTGAGTTACATATGTTCGTGTACACATTGCAAGTTTAATTTTATTTATATGTATAAACGTGTTAAATATGAAGTATCTAGTTTTTACTCAAATATTAATGAACTACAAGAACTAGATTTGAAATGTCAAATTAATGTCACCCAGCAGCAAATTTGAACAATATTTTTAAAAAAATATTTAAAAAGCCTCTGAAAAGTAAAAAAAATAAAAAAAAAATCAATGGTTTCGACCGGGTTGAACTTTTTGTACCGCTCCACATAACGACAAAATTGGGTGGAATTTATATATAATGGCACAGTGAGGGGCCTTATGGCTCTGCATGTTATCCTTTGAAAAACGAAAATATCAAAATATTGAAAATTATGTTGGAATAAAGACATGAGGAACTTCATATATGAAGACCTTTATATGCAAGGTAATTTAATTAAAAAGATTCAGCCGAAGTTGCCGATTTTGATTTGCGGTGATCTACGGAATTACCTCAAAACTAAAGGTGAAATATTTTTTATTTAATTTTTAAAGTTTTAAAAATTCGGTCAGTTTATAGGGTAGGAACCAAATAATTGAGGTCTACCATGTAAAGATAACTCAGGCTTTCGGAGATCTATGAACTCAGTGCCCACTGCATAAATGGACTACTTTTTATACACTTCACCTCACTATGGTACAGGTTATTATATGTGTTATGTTTCGTGAAAATCGGTTCAGATTTAGATTTAACTCCCATATATATTTTCGTCCGATTTTAGGTAAATTATGCACCAAACTCCTAATTGTCCGATTTACATGAAATTTAGCATAACGTAGCAAATTGAGACTCGAATGGCTTACCTATCATATATATTCCGAACGGGTGTCTGATTGAGATTAAATTTTTTAATTGATTGATGTTATAGATAAAGATCACATATTTAGTTCGTTCACTTCACAGTAGAATACACCCAAAGTGGGGAAGGCTATTATAATAGCTCATCTTTGAATTTAATGTTGGTGTAGTAAAAATACTACTATGGGCAATCAATGGATCTCCTTTCGAACGAATGAATTTGAAAATGTTTTTAAATTTGCGTGGAAGGTTCCAGAAGGAGTGGAGTGAGAGATTCTATCCTCAAAATTGATCTAGGTTTGATAAAAATGGTACGAAGTGCAATGTTTGTATGGAATTAGATTTTCCATTCGATTCAAAAGAGATTTACAAATTTTCCATATTTTGACCAAAGGATCAGAGCAAAAAAAAAACCCCACCTTAAACTATTATTCTGACCTGGTTATAATATCACTTTGTTAGGATTATATTATAATAAAAATTTAACTTTTATGTAGGAGCTACAAAAAGTAGTGGACCAATATTTCCCACTTTCGAAGATGATCAACGTTCGAAATACATACCACGATGTGCAAAGTTTGGATGAGATCGAGAGTTATCGTGCGCACCATCCAGCCAGACATACGGACATTTGTAAGTCGATACTCAATTGTTGCAAACAGATTTAGCCCAAAGAAGCTTGGGGTCGAAAACCGATATATAACCGATACTATTAGGTTGTGTTAAGTATACTTCAAATCGGATACTCCATTCGTATTATAAACTAAATTTTCAACCTAATTTTGATTCTTATGTGGGCAAGTACTACAATGAGAGAAACGATATTCCTCCACTTCGAATTTTACCAATGTTTGGAAGAAGTATTACGATTTGCAGAGAGAAATAGGGTCCGACATTCGTATATCGA
This sequence comes from Musca vetustissima, assembly GCF_032173495.1. NCBI lineage: Eukaryota > Metazoa > Arthropoda > Insecta > Diptera > Muscidae > Musca > Musca vetustissima. The sequence continues at coordinate 131,823 of NW_026875517.1, read as the reverse complement.
CTTCAAATTGTCAAAAACGGATTTGGCCTAAAACAGAACTTTCATTTTTATAACCGACCAGCTTTTTCTGCGAAAAAAAGAAGTGATTGAGTGGCAATTCAGAACTGTGCAGCAGATGACACATCAATTATACGTTCTGATTGGTCAGAAAGGCGCTGATTTACGCCGACGAGTTCCCATTTACATAAGGCACTTCTCTTATTCGTTTTTCGAATTTTCCCAACGACTTCAGGTTCACAAATTGTGGTAAACCTCTCCAAATCAACCCCCTACGTTGCTACAATTTGCTTCGAAGTTATTTTTCTATGAAAAATTTTCTTGGATTTGATTCGTCTTCAAAGTGGAGTCGATTGTTGCTGTTTCGGGCTCACCCGCTCAGATTTACAATTTGGGACCTCTTGAAAAAAAACACCATTTAAAATAGAGCTCTGAAATTTTGCACAGACTTTCCTATTACTTCTAGAATGTTTGGCAAATGGACTTTATCGGTCCACGTTTTCGTATAGCTCCCATATAACGGTACAATCCAATATTCGATATGTTGAAATGTCCAACATATTTTTCAACCAAATTTTGGGTTCAAATTATATGACGAATCTACCTACGAAATTTTATAAATTTTGAACCAAATATCAAGGAGCCCTCATATAATCGTACCCCATCATTAGTCCATACTTTTGAGATTTTGGGTACGTTTTCCAGCCGAATTGATGTAATTTTGTATTTTAGATTTGATCTGCAGTGTTTGCACTATAAATATGAACCAACTCTTTAAAGTAACCCTCATATTACTGCACCTCCAAAATTTCGATATTTGGGGAGTGGGAAGTACTCACTACACAATATATCTTCCAACGATAACTCAACTATTTGGTACATTGAGGAGACAGAACATTTTTTTCGGTACGTTCAAGGTTCTAGTACAACATGAGGGTCTGGAATGTAGAATTTCTCTTAGTAGCTCAACCAGCGTGTCTGGAGTTTAGTATTTATTTTTCTCCTGGAAGCCAAGATCGATATGAGGTATTTTATACCTTATCGTAAGGGTATAAGTTCGTCCGACCAAACTTTAAGACGTTCTTAATTGTTTAGAATTATTTCCACCAATCGACACTGTTTTTCGAACGATTTTCCAAATTTGCAGGATTCATCAAATATGTTTATGACTAGTTCTTCATGCATGGTCGGTATTTCACAAGACGCACAATATCAATGTTCGTGCTGTAGGATGCTGCTGGTCTCTTGTCGTGATTATAGGATAGCACGAATTATTTCCATTTTTTTCATAAATTGATTTTCCAAGCCACCATAAACGTACGTCGAACCATACTGAGTACATTTATGCTAAAAAAATTCAAAATTTTCAGTCGAAACGTCAAATGGCAACAGGGAACACTTAGTGTTATATAGACCACATATATTTATAATTTTAACGATTTCAGTCCACAAAAATCATAAATTATATCCACTTTTTATTGAAGCTAGGCTGGAAAAATTTATGCGGAATAACCGTATAATTTTTTCGCATTGACAATTTTTTTTCTTTCAAGCACAAGATTTTCTTTTTTAGGTCAGATATTCCATGAACTGGCCCAATTAAATTGTATATCCCTGGCCGAAAATCCCAATCGATTTATGCTTCTCAGAAATTTTCAAGTTTTCCCTTGTCCCTGAGTGCCAGTACGTACCTAACAACGACCTTGACCACAACAACAATTTAAACCTGGTCGTTTCGACAGAAATTTGTTTTGAAAACTCAAAGTTCTGCCTGATTTGTTCATTAATTTGAAACTTTTTGTTACAAATGTTTTACATAACAAGCGACGACACGTTAGTGAAAGGTAGGTAGGTTGGTACGAACCAACAAACAGCAAATAAAGTTTAGGAAATTTGTGGTTGTTGGTGGTAAAAGAACTTTTAAATTATCATGGTTAATTTTGTAAAGAAACTTTTAAATGCAACACAATGTTTTTTTGTGCGTTAAGAGTTTGCGGACAAGGACGAAGACAGACCAAAACCCGAGTAGACAGAAGCCTATAAATGTAACTTCATACTAGACCAGACAAATAGACTGACAGACAAAAAGCTGAGAGAGAAATTTAACATTTTCATCTTAAACGAATTGTAATAAAAACATATTTGCTAATCTATATTAGAAACTACTGTTGTTGTTGTTCTTCTTCTTCTAATTATAGTTGTTGTTATTGTTGTTTAATTATTTTTGTTATATCCAGAATGAAAAACATTTAAAGAAACTTTCTGGTGTGTAGGAATGTGGTATTGGGTAAGTGAGAGGGTGTTCTGTGTATCCAGAATTGAATTGTAGACAAAACGTTCTCTAAACCACAAAAGTAAGCTAATGCTAAACATTTATAAACCATGTTTAAATATTTAACAAAATTTTGTAAACTTTTGGTATAGCTTGTGGTGATGCAGCACACCACCACCAGGCAGCATAGTTTGTACACGTAATGCTAATCATATAGTGTGTGTTTGGGAAAATTCTATACGATGGTGGTGTGAACAGTTTAAGGGGACCCCCAATTTTCGGGGTCAACATTTTTTTTTTTTTTATTTAATTTGAATCTACACTAATTCAAGAATGTCCCTACAAAATTTCAAGTGAAAATCTCAAGAACTCTTGAAGATATAGCCGATTTATTGTGTCAGCATCAAGTGACGGCTAAACGGCCTCTCAAACTTTAAACACGTTTTTCTCTTTTGCGAATGGCGGGCACGATATCTCAAAAACTAATAACCCAATCGATTCCAAATTTTTACTCGTTTCTCTGTGAGTGTATAGCTATCGTATGAACTAGGATAAAGCTAATCGGTAAAGATCTTCCTTATTTTTTAACTTAGTTTTTGGTCAAAAATCGGCGATTTTCCAAAAATATTTTTTCAAAGGTCCGCCATTTTGCTAATTTTAGAGCGAAGTCAATAGTCCTAGTTCATACGAGAGGCAGACATGTACTCTTTCTAACACCGTTAGAATTTTCGTATTCCGATGTTCCAGTGAGGAGTTATCATGCCCGCCACCAAAAATAAGGACTTTTCTTTAATTACAAAAAACAACAACAAAACAATAACAAAAATTTTTTGTAAATTATTTTTCTTCTCTTTTAAATCTTCAAATATATATGTGCAAAGTTACAAACCTTAACAATCATTGGTATTGATTTACCAGCCCATTGAAAATCTTGAAAAATTAAAATCGAGAATGGGTGGGGATCCCTTAAAGAAATAACGCTTATGGATTGAATAATATTTAAACGAGTGAGAGGGGCAGTATATTCGAACGGCGCTTAAAGATCATATGATACCCTACCCTTGCGGATCTATATTCCGAGTCTGGGTAATATTTGCACTCTCTTCACCAATCACACAAAAATTTGGGTCCTTTTGATCCGCTAAATATTAAACAACCTTCACCAAAACAGTCATGATTATTCTTTGTAAAATGTCGTAATGTTATTGTCATAATTGCGGCCCCTGGATCGACCAGAAAAACAGAAAAAAGTTTTTCATATTCATGACTTTATAAAAATATGATCGAGAAATTCCACGCTCATGGAACTTGAGAACAACCCCTTTTTGAAAAATAAATAATTAATAGGCGCCCATTGATCGTTGACTTAAATATTAAAAAAAAAATCTACTCCCATTTTTTTAATCCATTCTATAGGAACAATACTATAGTAACGTGACCTCTTCTGTCATTTCCATAGGACCTACTCAGTACGGTATGACGCACCACCATGTGTTGTTTTGTTTACACTAGACATTTTTACATGGGCATTTCTCCTACCAGCATACATTTCATATTGCATGAACAAAAGGCCGTAGAAAAAGTGTGTTCTTGCTGGATGCCCCAAAACGTACTCAGTACGGTATTACGTACCACCATATGTTGTGCTGTTTACAACGACACCCGATTATGGATCTATACTTTTTTTCATATTTTTAAGCATAAACGTACTCATTACGTTATGACGTACCATAATGTGTTGTGTTGTTTACACTGGACATTGTTTTACTTGGACATAACTCCCACCAGCACATATTTTATATTGCATACATTTCCATAGGGAAGTTTGAATTTTTTTTCGCATGGACGTAATCAGTACGATATGTCGAAAACTGTGTTGTGTTGTTTTAAGCGATCTACGATTATGGGTCTATCAAGTGACGTCTTCTGGCATTTTCATTGGAAATATTAAAATGTTTTTGCATAAACGTACTATGTACGGTATTACGTACCATAATGTGTTATTTACACTGGACACATTTACGTGGGCATTTATCCACCAGCATATATTTGATATTGCATGAACACAAGGCCGTAGAAAGGGTTTGTTGTTGCTGGATCCCGCAAAATTTGACAATCGCTTAAAAAAGCTAGGAAAAAATACGATCGCGGTGCTTCAAAATACGTCCTTACAAGTTTTGAATCATGGATTTATTGCCATGAGACCGAAACAAAACAACAATTGATCGTGTGGATCTTCGAAGCTTATCCAAATCCAAATGGTGTTCGTGAAAGGAAAAAATTATAATTAATTGTGACCTGTTTTTAGGTAAAACTTGTCATGTTGCGATTGTTCTTTCCCCCTGAAATAAAGGTAAATTCTGTATGGTACACCACAATATATTTTCCTTAAGTCTTCGAAAAACATACAAGAAAAAACGAATCATTGTGTACTATGACAATGTTCGGACTCGAATCAAACAAGCGCCTTTCCGACCAACCAAATTGTGAAATTAATGGATCATCCCCAGAACTGCCCTAACTTGGCAGGCAATGTTTTAATTAACTTCCCGCAGAATGTGACATTCCAGAGTAGAGGGCCAAAAACATATTTTTAGAATATGTCCAATATAGGTCAATGTTGGTGACATATCTCTCATATAAAGACATCGACCCATTTAAGATATAGAAGATAGAAAAAGATTCTACCAGAAAATTTTTAATGTAGTAAGTCCATGTTTTGGTATAGCTTCCATATAAAGACCCATTCTCTTCGGCATTCTGGAGTGGCGGTAATGTGACATTCTATTAAGGTGATAAACATCTTGACAGAAATGCTTCAATAATGGTCTATATTTCGACATATCCCCCATATAATGATCCCTCTCACGCCCATCGTTTTTTATTTGTCTTGTGGATATTTTCCTATTAAAAAACGTTATCGCAGAAAATTATCAACATAGGTCCATTTTCGTCATTTTATGTCCTATTTTCCCATCTTACTCTATTAGACCTAGATTCACTTTTGTTCATCGCATTTCCATTATTAGTTCTTGTAGACCTAATAATGGAAACCAGTTATCACCCTCCCCTCGTACACAATTTCATAAATATGTTTATCGACATTTGTAATTTACTATTAACACAATTTTGGTAATTTTTGTGCGTACATCTGGCTATACACGCTGTGTACGTATGTACATGCATTTATGTGTACAAATAATTTCGAATGTTGAAAATGTTGGCATAGCTACATATTTACATATCTATACTTAGAAGCTTATAAGCAGCACTATTCATATGATATGCAGCGGTAATGTTTGTCAGTCGCAGTAGTAGTATGCTCAATTTATTATCTTTACATTTCGTAAAATGTTCATTTATTTTCGAATGATAAATGTAAATGCAGCCAGACACTTGACTATCTAAACTTGCGATAGTAAATGTTACTGCAATATGTGTACGAGTATGTATGCATGTATGTACAACAGCTGCAGGCAGGTAAATTGTGGTTAACTCCTCTAAAAATTTACCAGAGAGGAGATAGACTTATTGGTGCAGTAGTAAAGTAGTTAATTTTTAAATGTTTACGGTCGACAACATGTTTAATTTGTTATCAATGCAATGTTGGACATTTGAAATGTTGTAGGGGTATCTCATAAAATATAATAACGAAGATATGAATAAAACGAGATAAATTTTATTGCAGACAGAGAAAAGAAGAAGAAAAAATAGGTTTTTAGAATTTTATGAATATAAGTTATAAATTAGTTTTGTCAATGTTTGTTATATTTGTTTAGATCATAAATGCTAGCTGGAGTTTTGCAAATGCTGGCTGGAGTTTGCATGTTTTGAAATGTGTGGTGCATACTTTTAGGCAAAACGTATGGTATTTTATAGTTAAGTAATTTACCACACATATTTTCTATAATAATAAATTAATAACAGAAAGAAAAATTAAATCATATATTTCACTTAATAAAATATTATTGTCTGGGAAAAATATTTGCTTATATAAAAACATGCATGAATATTTTCCACAAAGAATATTAGAATTTCCACAAAGAATATTAGAAGCGTGGATTTTTTAAAAATTATTTTTTAAAGTCAGGCATGGATAAGGCGTCGATTTTTTTAAATATTTTTTTCAAAGACTATGTCAATGCGTGGACCACTATGTTGTCAGAGTATTATAGCTTTGTGCTACCCCAAGAGTTTGTAACGCCGCGAAATATTGGTTCTAAACCCACTTTTAAGTATACCGATCATCATATCTCGATTAGCTAAGTCGATCTAGACATATGTGTCCGTCCGACCGTCATGCCATTATAATTTGTAAACACGATACAGGCCACAGTTATGGACCAATATTCACGAAATTTTGCATGTAGGATGGGTTATGCCCAATGAAGACCCCTATTGTTTTCGGTAAAGATCGCCTAATATTTAGGGGATAAAATTGACTAAAAACTTTATTTTTCTGATTTTCTGGTCGCTCCCGAGACCGCAATTATTGACAAACATCGAATTTTTACACGGAGAAGGGGATCGGGCCAAAGAATAGGCATGCCTGTTTTGATAAGGATTGGTCAATATTTAGCGGGTCAAATGGACCCTGACTTTTGTGTGAAAAATTACGAAATTTGTATTCTATGGCGTATATATTTGCCCCGTATATATTTGTCCCTCAGGAGGAGTGGTTGACCTTTAAATTGATACCAATTATATGGTCGTATGTACACAGATCCGGGAGTTACACTTATATATTTAAGGGTGCTTACGTCTTCTTCTTCTTAGCTGGCTTGTTACATAACGGTTGTTCTATAAAGCGATTTGGAAGACCACGTTCCAAGATGTTGTTTTCTACTTCTACCATCGCACCACATGGCCTTTGTCGATGTCCGCGTGAAAATTGTAAAGCTCATGGTTCATTCGACGCCGATATTCAGCGTCGACGCAGATCGACCGTAGATCTTTCGGAGCATTTTTCTCTCAAACACCCCAAAAAATGCATCGTCTGCTTGCGCAAGATTCATATAATAGCAAGGGTAATATCAGGTGCTTACGTACTGAGATATTATTTAGTAACCCATTACCACACTAGAGGGCGGAATATAGCACTGACCGCTTTGAAATTTTCCATGAGATTCCAGTTATGGTCAAGGACCACGCCTATAATTTTCAGTGATGATCAGATAATAACTTCGGGATGAAATGGACCGAAAACTTAATTTGTGTGGATTTTTTCGAGTCGATCTATAGGCCACAATTGAAAGCCAAACATCACAACATAACCAACGGTAAAGAGAATATGGACAAATACAACCCTTGTATACTGAATATTAGAAATATATGTTGATATTTAGCCGGTCAAAAGGGTGCAAATATTGCGATATATTGTCCAAGCTCAGAATATGCAACCAGATAAAGTTAGATATTCGTAGAAGTTGTGTAGGGTATCATATGCGCGGCACCGTCCGATTATACTGCTCTGCTCACTGGTTTAAAAAATATTTTTTCAAAGACTATATGAGGCGTGGATTTTTTAAAAAATATTTATATTTAAAGAAACATTTAATAATCTAAAATAAACAAAAAAATCTAATATCAATCCCACTTCTTTTTAAATTTCCAATCCTTAACTCCAATAATTTATAGTGCAAACTTTATTTTTCTGATTTTCTGGTCGCTCCAGAGACCGCAATTATTGACAAACATCGAATTTTTACACGGAGAAGGGGATCGGGCCAAAGAATAGACATGCCTGTTTTGATAAGGATTGGTCAATATTTAGCGGGTCAAATGGACTCTGACTTTTGTGTGAAAAATTACGAAATTTATATTCTATGGCGTATATATTTGCCCCGTATATATTTGTCCCTCAGGAGGAGTGGTTGACCTTTAAATTGATACCAATTATATGGTCGTATGTACACAGATCCGGGAGTTACACTTATATATTTAAGGGTGTTTACGTCTTCTTCTTAGCTGGCTTGTTACATAACGGTTGTTCTATAAACCGATTTGGAAGACCACGTTCCAAGATGTTGTTTTCTACTTCTACCATCGCACCACATGGCCTTTGTCGATGTCCGCGTGAAAATTGTAAAGCTCATGGTTCATTCGACGCCGATATTCAGCGTCGACGCAGATCGACCGTAGATCTTTCGGAGCATTTTTCTCTCAAACACCCCAAAAAATGCATCGTCTGCTTGCGCAAGATCCATATAATAGCAAGGGTAATATCAGGTGTTTTCATACTGAGATATTATTTAGTAACCCATTACCACACTAGAGGGCGGAATATAGCACTGGCCGCTTTGAAATTTTCCATGAGATTCCAGTTATGGTCAAGGACCACGCCTACAATTTTCAGTGATGATCAGATAATAACTTCGGGATGAAATGGACCGAAAACTTAATTTGTGTGGATTTTTTCGAGTCGATCTATAGGCCACAATTGAAAGCCCAACATCACAACATAACCAACGGTAAAGAGAATATGGACAAGTACAACCCTTGTATACTGAATATTAGAAATATTTGTTGATATTTAGCCGGTCAAAAGGGTGCAAATATTGCGATATATTGTCCAAGCTCAGAATATGCAACCAGATAAAGTTAGATTTTCGTAGAAGTTGTGTAGGGTATCATATGGGCGGCACCGTCCGATTATACTGCTCTGCTCACTGGTTTAAAAAATATTTTTTCAAAGACTATATGAGGCGTGGATTTTTTAAAAAATATTTATATTTAAAGAAACATTTAATAATCTAAAATAAACAAAATAATCTAATATCAATCCCACTTCTTTTTAAATTTCCAATCCTTAACGCCAATCATTTTAGTGCAATTAATTCCTTTCATTCTTCTTCATTGAAGAAAAAAATTTCCCGACTTTAATAATAGTAAATTACTGACATATTAACGTACTAATTTCGAACAATAAGAACTTAACGCTCATCATATGCCAGTCCCCCTAGGAGGTCGGAAATATAAAATAGGATCTCTTCCCAGCGCAGTGCATTCCCTTTTTTCTCCTAGTTTCTTTTTCTTCCTCTGGCATCATTGACGTTCCCTTCGTAATTCATTTTTTAGCCATTATATTTCCTGTTGCTTTTTTCAGATCTCGCTACACAATTCCCTGACACACAATAGTTCTTATTTTTTCCACAACTTTATTTATCGCGAAATGAAAGAACAAAAAAATATATAAAGGAAAAACAAAAACGTTGCAAAAAATAAAAAAAAACTAAGAAGAAATTATTATAATTGTCTCATGCTGGTTGAAAGTGCTGCCGATGCCTTTGGTGGTGTTACTTGTTGTTCGAAGCTAAATAAAAAACACACAGAACCAAAACCCCATGCTGTTCTATGAGTTTATAATAGGGCATGTCAAGAGATGGTAACAAAAGAACCGAAAGTAAAAACATGGTCTTAATATCTTGGCATTAATGAGGGGGGAGGAGAAGGTGGTGGAATGGAACGGAAAATGTTACAGGAATGCTCTCTAAAGGAATTATAATTTATTTTTGGGATGAAATTAAATCAAATAATCTAATCAACCAGTGAGTGGAGCAGTATAGTAGGACGGGCCGACCATACGATACCCTACACACCAACCACGGAGCTCTAACTTTCTGCGGATGTTTATTCCGAGCCTGGGCAATATTTCGTGCATTCTCGTATCGTGTATGAAAATTATAATTCAACAGCGTCTCTTCCTTAAACTGACATATTTTCCGAATATTACTAATATTAAGTACATCACTTTTAATTACTTGTGCACATTCCCTTGATCGTGGGTTGTGTTGTGATGTTCGGCTTATAATTGTGGCCTATAGATCGACTCGAAAAAACACAAAAATTAAGTTTTCGGTTCATTTCCTCTCAATATTTTTATCTGATCATCACCGAAAATTATGGGCGTTGTCCATGACCATACCTGGATCCTCTGGAAATTTTCATAGCAATCAGGCCTATATTTCGTCCTCTAGTGTCATAAGAGTTACTAAATAATACCTGTATTCGTAAGCATATGTAAATATTTATTTTTAAAAATCCACGTTAAAAATCCACGCCTTGTGTTGGTCTACAAAAAATATTTTTAAAAATCCACGCCTTGTGTTGGTCTACAAAAAATATTTTTAAAAATCCACGCCTTGTGTTGGTCTACAAAAAAATATTTTTAAAAATCCACGCCTTGTGTTGGTCTACAAAAAAATATTTTTAAAAATCCACGCCTTGTGTTGGTCTACAAAAAATATTTTAAAAATCCACGCCACGTCTTCTCTCATCCAAAATTAATCACCCTTCTGTTGCGACGGAAAAACCTTAAGGCATTTTCCCTAAAAGTTCTTTTAAAATCCCTATAAAATAAGGAATAAAGAAAAGAAGCGAAAAAAATTCACGTCCTTTGTTCCATTTTTTCCCATTCTTTATTCTCTTTGGCACATCAAGTTTAAATAAAATTTAATGAGAAGCATTTGTCCCATAACGAACAAAAATATTCTTTTCAGATTCCCTTTGTTCGGGTGAGGCAAACAATTTTCCACAAGTGCAAACGATATTCACACCGCTGTTATATTTCAACACCAGGAGTTTGCTGGGAAAGGGGACTTGTGGGGGATAGAGCATGCATTGCATGCTCTATGCACCACAACACTGGAGCGCTGGAGTAACACATTCAGTACCATCATCATCATTATCAACATTACTATCTGTGAAGAGTAAGTAGACCAACCGAACACCAATGCATGGAGAGAGGGAGACTAAAAGATGGCATCAAACGTTTGAGTTTTTGGGCAAATAAACAGACGGACGGGCCAACGGACCACTAGACACTCAACAGGAATAGTTAGAGCAGAGATTACACGCTATATTGTCTCTCTGTATGAGTGTGTGTGTTTGTGTTGCATATCTTTACTAAAAGTCATCGTGGCAATCATGATGCTGCCGCCGATGCCAAAGTGAAGTGAAGATGATACACCCTGCCTGGCCCGTTCGTTCGGTTGTTCGTTGATGAAGGTGTTGAACTAGAATTAATTAAATGAGGTTATTAGCATGATTTTCACTATATAGTTTTTTTCCATTTTCTTTTTATTTTTTTGTCTCTATTGCCGGTGATATAGCTTTAGGTTATAGAAACGTTTTCCTAGCCTTCTGTCAATGTGGCCAAGCAACACAAAAAAAGTGGAAAAAAACTGTGAAAAGCACAAACAAAAACACCACAGCAAAGCTGTATTAGAAAAAAAAAATACTGAATAAAAAACGAGAATATTAAGCAGTGGATGGTATTAGTTTACAAATTACGCTAATGAAGTGTTTGAAACCGCATTATTTCACAAATACACCTCTTCTTTTCATTTGGCGCGGGTAATTTTCGCAAATGTTGTCGCTATTCATGCCAGGATGTAGAGTTCCTTTTGTTATTAAATCATTTTAAATTTTTTTTTGGTTGCTTATTTATTTAAACTGAAATTTATTAGCAGCTATGAGCTGAATTCTAATGGCCCTTTAAAAAATTATATTATCAAAATCTCCGATGTTGTTGGTCCTTCAAAATATATTTCAAAAATGTTGCTTCCTATAAAATGTTATTTTAAAAATCAACGTCCATTTTGGTCCTTGCAACAAAAAAAAATTCTTTACAAAAGCCACGCTATTGTTGGTTTTTACAAAAGTCAAGGTTTCTGATGGTCCTTGAAAAAATATTCTTTCTAGTATCCATGCTTCTATTGGTCCCTGAAAAAATGGTATTCCAAAATCTACAATTCTTTTGTTCCATTACACATTTTCTTAAAAAATCTGAATAAAATCCACACTTCTCTAGGCCTTTGAAAAATATTACTTTCTTTAATCTAAGCATCAAACTGTCCTTGCAAAAAATTTTTTTAATTATCCAGATGGTCATTGAAAATTTCTTTAAAAAATCCACGCTTCAGATATTCATTACCGTTTTTTTTTTATATTTTAGTCCTTTGAAAAATATTATTTACAAAAACAAGGTTTCTTTTCCTTTACAAAAAAAAATATTTTTTTAATCCATGTCTCAAGTGATCCCTGAAAAATATATTAAAAATCTACGCCGATTGGAGGTCATTGAAAAAATATTCTTTACGAAAAATAAAAAAAAAAAATAAAAAATGCACGCCTATTCGAGGATATTGCAAATAATTTTCTTTACAAAAACAGGCTTCTAGACCTAATTCAGTACGCTCTGCCAAATTTCGTGCAAATCGGAGGACATATAGGGACTTTGGTGCACTATAGGATGAGATAAAAAAAACTGCAACAAAGTCAAACGCCATCATTTTTACTTTTTTTAAATTTTTTTTGAATAAGAGCAAAAAATGTCGGAAATTGCATCAAATTTTAAAATAAGTTTAGATTTGTTCGAATTGGTCACCTTTGGCACGATTAATGGCCTTCAAAGGACCAATGAAACCGTCACACGCTGCCCGAATGTTGCTCTGCGGTATTTTGGCCCATTTCCGGCGAAGCGTTTGCTTGAGGTGATTGACACTTTGGTATTTTTTAGTGCCAACCTTCCTTTCCAAAATACCTTAGACACAATTGTCCAACATATTGGTATCCGGAGATATTCATTGGTGGTCATTGTGCGCTGAAAATGAAGCGATGAACATCATATTGTAAGGTCTGCGGCCAAGATGTTTGCGTGCCCAAGGCTTTAATACACCCTCCAGAATATTTTCGCGATAATATTCAGCATTTATTCCGATGCCACGGTCGATTAATGCGAGCGGAGAGCGGCAATCGGTTGTTATAGCGGCCCACACCATCACAATGGCCCGCGCTTGATTTCTGGTGGCCAACCGAAGGTGTACCTGTGACCTGTCCCACATTTCATCCAATTCTGATTATAAATATGACCTTTACTTTGTTTACAATTTAACATGGACAGACAGGCGGACGGATATGCATAAATCGACTTAAAAAGTGATTCTATGCATATTCTCCAAAGGGACCAGGTGTCTATCTCGTTTCCTTTTTTCCTGTTACAAACATATGCACAAAAACATAATTCCCCCCCACAGTGTGACGGAGGGTATAAAAATCCACGCCTTTTTAACCCGCTATGAATGACAAGACATGCAAATTCTTTCATTTCCACAATATTTGTTTCCCTCCTTTCCTTCTCAATCAAAAACAGCTGTCCACACAATTTCCCATCACAATAAAATTTAAATATTTCGCTACGTGACGACCGCCAGCGAAACACCGTTAACCGAAATATTGGCAAAAGGATATACAAAGTTTTTTTTTTCTTGGTAACACTTACCCTGCCTTTTGTGGAGTATTTGTCATCATCTTTGGTAATTCCCGAATCTTCGGATATATCACCAAATGACCTGCCACCAGCCGGCATACGTGTAAAATCGGTTTGATGTTCTGGTGCGATGCCAAATATAAAAGGACCTTCATGCAGCAAATGACTGCCATTTGCCGTGGTTGCGGTGGACGATGGTGTATCCAAGGTGTGGCATTTGGCGAACTCAATGTTGCGACGATTACAAAAATCATCTTCGAAACGTGAAGATTTACCATAATAATCGGCTTCATTAACATCGTAGTAGGGCGAGGTGGTGGCAGGACCACGTGATAATGATAACGACGTTCCCGATATTCCTCCTGTCGTTGTACTGCTGTTGTAATAGTTATTTGTAGATACTCCAGAGGTAGAACCATAATTGCTAATGTTACCATAGCGTGGTGTTGATGTTAAAGCAGTCGAAATACTGGCAAATTTTTGTTGTTGCTGCTGTTGGTGATGTTTGTGTCTTTCCATGCTACTACTACCACTATTATCACCCCGGGTCATTGATGCAGGATGTTTGGAGATTGTTGTTGCTGATGTATCAAATACAAAGTCACTGGAGGTTTGTGTGGGCGATGGCGGACTACCGTAAGGATAACCAATGTGCGGTGAGGACTGCAAATGCTGATTGTATTGCTGAGAGAGTATGTCGAAATCATTGAAGCCATGTAAACCTTTGGCACTATCACGTTTCTGTTGTTGCACATATGGAGAGATATAGGATTTCTGTTGCTGCTGCTGGTGGTGCTCTTGATGTTGCTGTTTTTGACTGGCATTGTGCTGCTGCTGTTTCTTCTTATTGCTATTGTTGCCGTTTTGCTTGACTACCACTTGTGGTTTCCTTTCGGCCAACAGGGGCCTCTGTGAATTGTTGAACGGATGATCTCGTGATGTCATAATCGAGGCTGTTGTCGAATATAAAGACATATTATCATCCTCATCGTCCATCATATAGGGATTGTAGGGTTTCTGTGCCTTGGCTTGTAAATGTGGTAGTTGCTGATTATAGTAGTTGTAGGCTTGTGGGGGATTTGGGGGTGGCAAGGGTGGCGGTTGTTGTTGCTGCTGCGATGAACTGGAGTTATTCGTTGCAGAATTACTAAATAATTTTGCCAATTTAACTGTCATCGTGGTTGTGGCAAAATGTGTTGCAAATGTTGTTGCTGTCTAGGTATATGGTGGACAAGGAGGAGCAGGAGGGGGTGCTGGCGTATCAAAACCCTTGTTTTGCTTATTTTGACTTTCTTATAAAAACTAAGCACGTTTTCAATTTAAAATCCGCTTGAAGTCGTCTACATTTATCTCTGTGTCTGTGATATCAAATATGTTTCCTTTTTTTTTTTTGTTTTTGCTTTTGCCTGACTGCCTTACTTTGATATTTTAGATGTTGTTGAAGAAGGCAAACAAAACCTAAAAAACGAACGAAGAGAAAAAAAATAAATAAAATAGTAAAGAAAATGAGAAAATAAAATCGAGATAAGTATGTAAATATATGTGTGTGTCTCTGTAAGTGCAAACACAAGTGTTTGCATGTAGGCATGTAGTTTTCCCAAACAGTGTTTATTTGTATTTGCTTAGTTTATAAACCCAGTTAAATGTTCGGCTATAAACGAAAACAAAAAAAAATTGAAGCAGGGCACATGCAAACTAAACGGATATTATTTCATGCAGTAAATGATGAATGAGATTCCGACCAATTTTCTTTGTATTTTTTTAATTTTCTGTTGTTGCTGCGGGTTCTTTTCTATTCTATTTGATAATGTTAGTATTTGATTGCAGCAGAAATTGTTTACCTTGGTTTTTTCTTCTTCTTCTTAAGACTACAAAAGTGAGTTATATGGAATTATAGAAATCGGTAATGAGAAAGGAAAAAACAATAAAAATTTAGGCCCATGAAAGGGCCATTGAAAGAATATTTTTAAAGAATCCACGCATATCAGAGGTCTTTGAAAAAATATTTTTAAAGAATCCACGCCTATCAGAGGTCTTTGAAAAAATATTTTTAAAGAATCCACGCCTATCAAAGGTCTTTGAAAAAATATCTTTAAAGAATCCACCACTATCAGAGGTCTTTTAAAAATATTTTTAAAGAACCCAAGCCTTTCAGAGGTCTTTGAAAAAATATTTTTAAAGAATCCACGCCTATCAGAGGTCATTGACAAAATATTTTTTAACCAGTAAGGAAAGTAGTAAAGTCGGACTGCGGCGAATATATGATACCCTTCACCACATTGGGTATGTTGTACATATGTATCCTTACAATTGGATGTCACTATTCCCTCTTTCTGCAAACTATGATAAATTTAATTTCATTCGGGCAGAGTTAGAGTCGTCTGGGTACCATGGGACAAATTTATGGAAAATCATTTATAGAAATATTGATACACACTATTCGGTACGACGCACTGTAAATAATTTAATTTCAATCGGGTACCCGTTGGAAATGGAAGCTATGGGTGCAGCTGCACCAATTTCGACAAAACGCTATAATGTCATTCAAATCTCAATTTGATACGTAGTGCAAAATTTCGTGTTAATCGAACAAACATTAGGAGATTGTTGTACCATTTATGTAAAATAAATAATGTTGGAGCTGTATTGAAATCTGAACCGACTTCCCGAAACATACCACACATCATTCTAGACTCAATTCAGTACGCTATGCCAAATTTCGTGCAAATCGAAGGATATATAGGGACTTTGGTGGACCACTTACATAAAATCGGACGAAAATATATATGGGATCTATACATAAATCTGAACCGATTTTCGCGGGACAGACTTCATTCAGTACGCTATGCCAAATTTCGTGCAAATCCAAGGATATACAGGGACTTTGGTGCACCATTTACATAAAATCGGACGAAAAATATATATGGGAGCTAATTCTAAATATAAACCGATTTTGCCGAAACTTACCACTCATTATTCTAGGCCTTATTCAGTACGCTATGCCAAATTCCGTGCAAATCGGAAAATATATAGGGACATTGGTGCACTATTTACCTTAAATCGGACGAATATATATATGGGAGCTATATCTAAATCTGAACCGATTTTCACGAAATTTAACACACATCATTTTAGACTCAATTCAGAACGCTATGCCAAATTTCGTGCAACTCGAAGGATAAGTAAGGACTTTGGTGCACTATTTACCTAAAAACGGACGAAAATATATATGGGAGCTATATCTAAATCTGAACCGATTTTCACTAAACTTAACACACATCACTCTAGACTTAATTTAGTACGTTATGCCGAATTTTGTATCGAGGGGTATATAGTACTTTGATGCACTATTTACCTAAAATCTGACGAAAAAATATATGGGAGCTATATCTAAATCTGAACCGATTGTTGCCAATTTCAATAGGGTTCGACCTTGTGTCAAATAGATGATCTGTGCCAAATTTCATCCAATTCGGATAATAAATGTGACCTGTACTTTGTTTACAATTTAACAGGGACAGACGGACATGCATAAATCGACTTAAAAAGTGATTCTAGGCATATTCTCAAAAGGAACCATGTGACTATTTCGTTTCCTTTTGCCTGTTACAAACACATGCACAAAGACATAATACCCTGTACCACAGAGTGTTGAAGGGTATAAAAATCCACGTCTATCGAAGGTCTTGAAAAATTATGATTTGATTCCTACAAAATATCTTTAAGCAGTATTGAGTCCACATCGAAGCTCATTTGCACCACTGTTCATTGTAATAATGCACTCTGTTGTGGTAGGAAGTTTCAACTCAGTTTAAGAACCGACATTAACAACAACAAAATAACTTTGTTCTTCATCTTTAAGCGAAGAAGCAAAACAAAAAATGTCAAGGAGACATATAAACAAGTCCAAAAAAAACAAACTTTTGCTAGAAGAAAATAAGCTCATACACTCCGCCCTAGATTTCACACCGACCGCAACATTACAACAGCAACAACAAAAATTCTTATAAAGTATTTTCACAAAAACACAAAAGTATTTTAGACGCACAAAAGACCCAAAGACCGAATGAGTGACTGGCAGGCTTGCCACAGAAGGATAGGAAGAGAGCGGATGGGTGGACAGAGAGGGTCGAGACGAATGGACAGACTATGCTGGAGTGCGCTATAACAAAAGTTATGACAGGAAGTTAAGTAACGGATATACTACATGAAGAACGTAGCTTTTAAGTATATTTTATTGTTGTTGATTGCTATATGGCCGGGATGACTGGTTGGCGGGCAGAATGCTTGGTGGGTTGGTTGTCGGAATGGTTGACTGATGGACAGACAAACTGACTGACTTTGGTGTTAGTGTTGTAACAAAATATTATTATAAAATAGTATAAAAGAATAAGAAGAACAAGAACAAAATTGCAAATAATACGAGCACTTATCTCAACTCATATGAAAACAACAACGACGACGACAACAACAACAACAGCAAAGGAGGAAAACACAACAAGAAACCACAAAAACAAAAAAAAAACATAAATGCGGTAAAATATGATGAGAAGATTTTAAGGAAATTAAAAGGAAAAGTGTTATGAAAGAAAATACCACTTCAAAAAAACAACACACACACATATACAGATTACTTAATACGACCGGATAAGTCTTTTGTTGAGAAGCGATTTAGATTTCAAATGAGGTCAGAACAAATAAAAAACAATAGCTAAGAGTATATACATAAAGTAAGTGTTAAAATGGAATAATTAAATATTTATAAATGTAATTTAAAGAAATTGTTTTCTTATTTAATGGGGTATGGAAAGGAACGACGACCCAGAAAAAATATGATATGAATATTCATCAAGAAAATATTTATTACACTAGAATGTGAAGCGTCGAACAGGTTAGGGAATTCTTTGAAAACATTATATAGAAATGACCCACCACAAAGCATTTCCTTTTTTGCATTCTGAATAAAGGCATGGGAATTAACATTTACTTAATGAAAAATGTCACGCAGTCAAGGAAGTGCGTTTCCTGATCGTTTAATATGCTGTTCTTTGGCGTTGATTTTATTACACAGGGGATTTTAATGTTAGAAATTATATCCGATAAAAGCCCAAATTTTTTTTTAAAAATATGTTTTGAATGACCTCTGCCTGGCGTGGATTTTTTAAAAATAGGTTTTGCAATGACCTCTGATAGTTTTTTAAAAATTGTTTCAATTTCCTGAATTTTTTAAAAATTTTTTCAATAACCTCTGATAGGCCTGAATTTTTAAAAGCATTTTTAATTACCCTACACAATTATGTTGTCAGGGTATTATAGCTTTGTGCAGCCCCATGAGTATGTAAGGCCGCAAAATATTGGTCCTTTAAGTATACCGATCGTCATATCTCGACTAGCCGTGTCGATATAGACATTATGTCCTTCCGTCCGTCTGCCATTATAATTTGTAAACACGATACAGACCACATTTATGGACCAATCTTCACGAAAGTTTGAATGTATGATGGGATCGGACCAAAGTATAAGCATGCCATATTATGCTTTTCAAATGGACCCTGACTTTTGTGTGAAAAATTACAACATTTGTATTTTAAAGCGTTTATATTTACACCTGAAGGACATGACCTTCAAATTGCTACGAATTATATTGTCGTAGGTACTCGGATGTGGGAGTTACACTTAAATATTTACAGGTGCTTACGTATTCATATTATTGATGATTAGATAATATTTTTTCGGATGGAGTGGACCGAAAACTTAATTATTTTTATATTTCGAGTCGGAAGCCGAACATCACAACACAACCCACGGTGAAGGGAATCTGGATAAGTAATTAGAGGGGCTGTACTGATTATTAGTAACATTTGTTGACCTCTAGCCAGTCAAAAGTGTGCAAATATCGCGAAATATTGTCCATGCTCAGAATATAGAACCACAGAAAGTTTGATATTCATGGAAATTGCTCCGCTCAATGGTTAAAAATTTATTTTTCAATGACTGAAACGAGATAGAATCACTCTTTAAGTCGATTTATGCATGTCCGTCCGTTCGTATGTCCATGTTAAATTGTAAACAAAGTACAGGTCGCATGTTTGATTCGCATTGGATGAAATTTGGCACAGCTCATTTACTTGGCCCAAGGACGAACCCTATTGAAATTAGGAAAAATCGGTTCAGATTTAGATATAGCTCCCATATATATTTTTGTCCGATTTAATGTAAATGGTATACCAAAGTCCCTATATATCTTTCGATTTGCTCGAAATTGCATAGCGTACAAAATTAAGTCTAGAGTGATATGTGTTAAGTTCAGATTTAGATATAGCTTTCATATATTTCTGTCCGATTTAATAGAAATTTTCTTTCGAAAAGGCGACGTCTGTCGGCCTCATATAGTCGGCCCAGTCCGACTTTACTACTTTCCTTACTGGTTTTATTTATTCATGTTGTCCGTCCTGCCGAATTTTTTTTGCTTATTACATATTGAAATTATATTACTCAATATTTACCGAAAGTTTAAGTTATTCTCTGAATTATCTGAGACGGTTTAATCCCTGTTCAATGTGTGCAAGGATTCCTAAAAAAATTCCTAAGGGTTTTTTTTTTTTGAAAATAAAATGCGAAAACTTGTGACACAATTTCATATCACAATTTTACTACTTGCCGTAAAATAAATGTAAAATGCTGCATTTTCTCTTGTTTTATTTTATTTTTTTAGAACATATATAGTAAACGTACTTGTAAACAGGTCTAACATACATATATGTAACAAAAAAAAACTGATGTTGATGTTGAAATGTCATACAAAACATTTATGGCTAAATCAACAACACAATGAATAACTAACATAACAAACTGCAAAAAGTCGTTGTAAATGTGTTTTGTTTTTTATTGAATAGTTTTTTTTATTGAATATTTTGGTCAACATTTTTGTGAAACTGTTTCGGGAAAACAATATTGCAATACAAAAATCAACAAAGAGGTCAAAGCAGTTTTAGTGTTTTAGGTATTTTATAGAGAGTCGTAATTTTTTGGTGTTGAACAAAACAATGTCGTCAAATTAAAAATTTAAAAGTAAGATATTTCAATATTTTATGAAGTGTGGGAGAGTTTTATGACTCGTTAAACTTGGTAGCCAGAAATAAAAAAAAAACTGAAAATTCAATCTAATTTTATAAACCGATTATACCATGCTATTGAGATTCTAGATTATATGTAGACAGAATAAACATTTTTTATTGATGAAGGAAACTGACGAAATGTAGACTGCACTTTTGACATTGCGAACATTATAAGGCCCAATGTCTCTTTTATTTCTAATTCATATTAAGATTTGATTCAGAATAATCCTTCTGATAGTTCCGTTCCTATTTGTATAGAAGAAAATTGTCCATTAACTGAATGAATTATATAACAGAAACCTATTCTAAATTATATATCCATAGGTACATGAATATACGCTATGTATGTAAACAAGTCTCCACCCATTGATGTGGTTTCTAAAAAACCTAAAAGAAAAACCACCACAAAGTAGCCCAAAATTTGGACTACAAATTTTCTAAGTTGTTGCTTTTGAAAAAAAGCCAAGAGGAAAGAAGAATCAACCATGACAATAAGTTTTTAAACAAATGTTGTTATCAAAGGAATTCTTCAAAGTCAGCCCGAAAAAAAAAAAACAAAATACACACAAATAACTAAAGACTTTGCGTAGGTTGTAGCTCTCAAGATAATAATTCTGTATGTCCACCATACGGCCGACCATTTCTTTGAGTGCAAGGTTCATGGTTATGCCTATGTTTGTGTGTATGATTGTCATATACATTGCAGCTGTAGTATTTACAGCGAAATGGACAACTGTTGGTTACACTCGAAATTTGAAGAACTTGAGATTTTGAGTCATTCTTTTTTAAAAAATGATAAGAACAAATTTCGAACTTCATTTCACAGGGAAACAATTTTCTTGACTTTGGGTAAAACGCCTATTTTAGACCTAAAATCAAGCAGAAAAATAAGGAAGATCTTGACAGATTTCGAGAACGCGTTTAAAGTATGAGAAGCACTCTTTCCGTCACTTAATGCTAACACCATAAATCTGCTATATCTTTAAGAGTTGGTATAAATAAGTCATAAATAGATTTTAAATCTGACATTTGCAACATTTAGTTAACGTTATATCTTAAAATTTATTTAATGGAAAAGCAAATTAAATGGGATAAAATATATAGGGAGTTATATCTGAATCTGAACTTTTAATAGATTTCGTCCTTGGGCCAAATACATGAGCTGTAACTAAAATACATATTTCCACGACTTTGGGGTCTATAATCCACAAAGATCGGTTCACTTGGCCAACGACTTTCACTTCATTGTCCACAAACAGTACAATGGCTTTAGGATAAACGTACATAGTACAGAAATTAATTTTGTCATCGTTTGCTGTGATTTTGTGTTAGTTGGAACCCGCTTAAACCATACGTACAAATATTTTTAATTTTCATAGTTTTATTTTATTTTTTTAATGCTAGATAAACAGAATTGATGATTTTAATTTTAAGGGTAGTTGGTTTTTAATTGGTTAATCGGTAAGTAAAAGTTCTCCAGCTATTGATCACACTGGAGAACAACTTGTAAAATAACAAAAACACATTTTTGAAGAAAAATATTCACAGTTTCATTATAAGGCTGAGAAATATGGGCTTGAGTTCACTTACATAAAAAGAAAAATTGAGTGAGACATATGTATAAAGCCCTCGGAATAGCTCAAAATATTCGTCGAAGACTCCATAATGAAATCACGACAGTATATATTTGTATGAACTATACGACTTTATTTACCATGCTTCGGAATTTCCGATTTGGGCCAAATACGCACCATTTTGTTGTCATTTTTAAGGTAACTCTCTCATAGAACACTTGCTACCTATTTGCAAAAAAACTCTATTAGTCGATTTTCACAATGCAAGAAAAAGATGATAATCGATTGGTGCCAAGTTCGGACTGTACGACGTATGAATTAAAATTTTCCAACCAAACTCCCGAAGTTTCTAGCGGGTCACTGTAGATGTGTGTGGCCCACCTTTGTCCTGGTGGAACACGACACATCTCCTGTTAGCCAATTTTTGCCGTTTCTGGTCAATAGCTATCTTCAAACGGTCCAGTTTTTGACAGTAGAGATCAGAATTTAGCGTTTGACGATATGTAAGCAACACATAATAAATAATCCCCTTCCACTCCCACTAAATGCACAGCAGAACCTTTCTGGTCGTTAGTCCTAGTTTGGCCACCATTTGAGGTACTTCACCGCTCTTTGACTACGATCGTTTTCGCACAGGGTTACTGTATGTGTCCTATTTCTCATCTCCAGTCACCATACGTTTAAGAAATGGGTCTATCTCATTTGGTTTGGCCAAGGCTTGGCAGATGGAAATTCGATCCCTCCTACTTTTTTCTTTTAATTGGTGTGGCGCCCAAACATCGAGCTTCTTATTGAATCCAGCATTATGTAAATGGTTTTTATGGTCGATTTTTAGCTCCTGGGCGATGTTACGACTGCTAAATACCGGTCAACTTCGATCATTTCTCCTTGGAATTGTTGGTCACATTTTCACGGAGAATTTTCAATAATGTTTAATTTTCCAACCAAAGTTGTTTTATATTGAAAATTGATATTCTTTGTGCACCTTTCTTTCGAACCGATATTGTAATAAATGACCATTTCGGATTTTACAGGCCTACTTTTTTTACAGTCCTTATATAAAAGATACGTGCTATTTTATATAATTCAGAGGTCTTAGACGATTTTTCCAATCAAAGTGTAATTTTGTATCATTGTTTCTCAAAAGATAACTAATCTTCTGAATGAAATATTTCAATGTGACACTGCGTCTTCACGAAGATCCCGTATAAGGTTTCGATCGTTTTTTTTTTTTTTTTTTTTTTTTTTGAAGGACCTATTCATGTTTGTGGGTATAAAGAGTTCAGGAGTTTGTAATGCCACGTAATATTGGTCATAGACTCATATATCGTCATATCTCAACTATCATAATCAATGTGTATTCGTTGGTTCGTCAGTCCATTATAATTTGTAATTAATGCATAAACCGCAGTTATGGCTAAGTTATCATTACTACATTTTGCTTATATGTTTGGTTCTGTCAATAGATGTCAGGGTAATATAGCTTTGTGCATCCCCAATAGTTTGTAAAGCCACCTTTAAGTAATTTGTAAACACGATACAGACCACTGTTCGGTTGATGCTTAGGGGATGAAATGGACCAAATACTTAATTTTTGACAGTTTTTCTGGTCGCTCCAGAGGCCACAATTATGGCCCGAACATCGAAATTTCACGTGGAGAACGGGATCGGGCTAAATAATAAGCATGCCTGTTTTGATAAAGATTGGTCAATATTTAGCGGGTCAAATGAACCCTGACTTTTGTGTGAAAAATTACAAAATTTGTATTCTATGGCGTATATTTCTGCCCCTGAAGGATATATACCCGAGAAGTTGATACTATGTTCAAGAGGAGTGGTTGACCTTAAAATTGATACAAAATATATGGTCATATGTGCTCAGATGTGGGAGTTACACTTAAATAATTACGGGTACTTACGTACTGAGATATTATTTAGCAACCCATTACCATACTAGAGGGGGAAATATAGCATTGATCGCTTTGAAATGCTTCATGATGTTCAGTTATGGTTAAGGACAACGCCTATAATTTTCGGTGATGATCAGATATTAATTTTGGGATGAAGTGGACCGAAAACTTTATTTTTATTTTTATATACTTTTTTTTTTGTTGTTTTTTTTTTTTTTTTTTGAGTCGATCTGGCCGCAATTTAAAACCGAACAAGACAACGGTGAAGGGAATCTGGACAAGTAATTAGAAGGCCTGTACTGAATATTAGTAATATTTGTTGACCTCTAGTCGCAAAATATTGTCGCTCTAAATACTACAATTGTTACCTGAAATTGGATACGGAGAAAGAAATATTGCCAGCGAAAAGGCATGTATCTTGTCGCAAAATATCAAGACTTAGACTTTTGTGTGAAAAGTATGCTCGGAATTTAGCTCTCCAAAAACTTTAATATCAATGGTATTTGTATCGGGTATCACATTATCGGTCCCTTCTGGCAATATTGCAACGCTTACTGGTTTTCTAATATGAAATAATACGAAGTTTTTCAAAGCAGTTCTGTGACTACGTTATCAGTCTATATATCCAACACTTTCCGCTACTTACCGTTCTACCGGTCCACAAACATGATTTTCTACTAAAAATGTAGTAAAAACTGATTTATTCGACTATATTTTTTTATTATCCCCCACCCCCCCCCCCCCCCCCAAAACATTTTTATGAGTGTAAATTTTAGCTGTCGTATTGTATCTTGAATGACATCTTTGGTGTCATTAACGTTTTTTCTCCATCCTTCCACCACACATCCATTCATTTTTCTTTGACTTTTTGGTTCGTTTTTCACATTTGACGTTTTGTGTTTTTGTTTTTTCATAGCTCTTAAATATTTGACCATTTTTTGCTGCTGGTGCTGCTGCACATACGACATAGTAAACTGGCTGGTCGCACATAAAAATGTCAGTTGCATATGTTGTTGGTTTTAAAACAAAAGAATTGCTTTTGGGTCCAGCTGGTTTGAGAATTTAGATGGATGACTGGATGGATGTATGACCTGCTGTTCGGTTGGTCACTCACTTGAATGTTTGTAATAGCTAGCCCCAAAAAGCAACAATTTTTGGTTTACATATTTGAAGATACTTCGAAAAAAAAACACTCGAAAATAATGATGATGATCATCCTACTGCCAGTGATGAATGACGTAAAAAAGTTCCAGTTATTTTTGTTTTTTCTTAAACTGTTTACGTAAAATATGCTAACTGGACAATGACGAAAATATGTTTTGGGGTATGCAGAAGGTTATTTAGTCGTCCTTCTTTTTTCGGGGCATTTTCTTACAAAATTTAATTTCAAGTGAATTTTTTTAAACTTGTTTTTAAAAAATTGTTTTTATTGCCAAGTGCAAAAAAAAACCTTCAAGGAAAATAAATGTCATGTTTTTTGTTGTCCATTCCTTTACGGAAACAATAGTTATCAAAAAGTCAATACCCATCGCCACCATCATCATCAATTGTTTTGTTGTTTCTGTTTTATGCTACCCAAGTGCCTTAGCAATTATTCTACATGAACAAAATCCGGAAAAAACCTTTCACAAAAATCTTTGTATGTCAGCACAAAGCCCCACCAAAAACAAAATCACCCGGCAGCAGATGCAACACACATACAGAAAAATCTTACCACAAAATTCGCCAGCGTCATCTTCAAAATCTTTCGAGTCGTCGTAACAACGATTAAGAGAAAACAAATTACGGCCAACTCGTTGCCATTCATTTTACATCATTTAAGTTCTTCTTTTGTTGTAGTTGTTGTTGTATGGATCTTGGTTTTTATTGCCTTCTGGGTGTTTTTTGGTGGGGGACTTACGCCGGTTTGGTATATGGGAAACAAAAGATTTTCGTTAAAACAAAGGCAGTATTTTTCTTTTCTTTCCATTCTTTTTTTTGTGTTATAAGATTTAGTCCCGAAAAAGACGAAGAAAAAAGAGCGAAACTACTATAAACTGATTGTTCCCATGGTGAACGGGTTCAAAGCAAAGCAAATTTTCATCGTATTGTTCGAAATCAATGAAATAAGAAACAAGCGCCTGCCTTCCATACAATAAAAAGGTCTCAATATGTTTGGGGGATTTTTTCCGTATGCCAGAAAAGCAATTATGTTTGTTCTATGTTATAGTGTGTGTGTTTGTGTTTGAGTTTTGAAAGAATATATTGCCAATATTTCGATTTGGGATTTAAATAAATCGATTTTTATTTCAGCTTTGGATTTATAGTTTATGGTGATTATGGTTTTTTGTTTTGTTTGTACACCTCAAAGGTCATAAAAAGTAAATTATAACTTGAATCTAATTTTCTTGATTTTACTCATGACTCTATAAATCGAAAAGAGCAAGATTTTTCATATTAAATATTAATGCATATAATTCCCATTCCTTAATGAGGGTGTCCCCTTAAAGTGTTACGGCACCCGAAGTCAACGATCGATTCGTCGCCTATTGTAACAATTGGGCCTCTGTTAGTCAGCAAACGTGTATAATTTTGCTGAAGGATTTAGTATTTAGCATGAAGCTCTATAAAAAACAGTCAGGTCTAACGCGACACAGAATTTTTGGTAAATTGGCTCTTGGAAAGTTGGGTCTAAGCTGTTGAGCAATACATCCAATTCTCCAAAATTCATTTCGATAAGATAGAGTCAGTCGCACAAATGAAAGATCTTTTGTGTACCATTTACATGGAATCGGATGAAATTATATGTGGGTTATCATTCTGAATCGATTATAACATTTTTAAATGCTTCCTTAATTCCTTAATGAGTCTTAGCTTACTCAATTTCAATCGGATAATAGACGCGCTTTGTCAACAAGTAAAATAGTCGTAAGTGCAGCCGGACCAAACTACAAAAATACCTAAAATCTATAGAATTTCGAAAACCGAAAATATAAATTAAAAAAAAAATCATTTAAAAACATAAAAAATCGGAAAATACCGAATACAGTTAAATTTAGGGCAAATAATTACCAGGGGAACTACCGAAAGACACCTACCCTTCTATAAAAAATGTGTAGTTGTGTATATCAAAAAAAGTTCCCCGCTATCCAATGTCCTTTGCTATGCAGTTTAAATGGTAATAAACACATTTCCAATCGCTACATTTCGGGATTTCAGAGGCTAAAGTACCAATGGGCGGACATTTTTACTATAGGTCCCGATAAGATAAAGATAAAAGCGATTATATTTTGAGTATATCCATTTCAGTGATCGTAAGGCAAATACAAGGGCTACTGTTTTTTTTCTGGCTTAATAAAAACCAGTGAAACAGGCGTTTAGTTCGGCCGTTCCGAACATTGTATACCCTCCGCCATATGCATATCGATAGTTACTTGAAATGTAAATATAGGGAACATACCATAATTGAACCGCGCGATTGTTGTAAACCATTTGGTACACGAAATAAAAATGTCAACAATTTTAAATGGATATTTTTCTTAAAATCTCAAAAACCTATATTGACAACGCATGGTAAGGGTAATATCCTCAAAATATTGTAATTTAGAGGGCAAAGTCCATTACCAACGTACAGAGAATTTTATTTCGTGGGTCACTGTAGATCAGGGATCCACGCCCTTGCACTAAGCTCAACTGACACGGATTCTTATGCTCATTTGTTTAGTCGTTGTTGAGACTTCAACAAGTAAACATGTCTATGGTGGTGTGCACAATTTTGCGGCCACTCTTAAGCCGCCCACGCACGTCAAACATGTACGTTTGACCGTTGTGAAGCTGATAGGCCAAAACCAAATTTCGAATTTGGTTTTTACAGAATGAAGATGGACAGCGATAGTGACGAAGCAAAAATGACCAATAATTTTATTTATTTTAATTTTTTTATAATTTCATTCACTCCGATGGAAAGCACGTGTTTGGCCCGCTTTAAATTTGTGTGCTAGTCTCACACAAATTGCCATCCTCTCACCGTGTGCATCACTGCTGTAGATATGTGTGCTGATGGAACACGACACCTCTCCTGATGGCCAACTCTGGCCGTTGTCTGTTCAATTGCTATCTTCAAACGGTTTAGTTCTTGACAGTAGAGATCAGAATTAAGTGTTTGACCATACGAAAGCAACTCATAATAAATAATCCCCTTCCAGTCCCACCAAATGCATAGCAGAACCTTCCTAGCCATTAGTCCTGGTTTGGCCACCGTTTGATGTGCTTCACCGCTCTTCGATCACGATCGTTTTCGCACAGGGTTATCGTATGTGATCAATTTCTCATCTCCAGAAATGGGTCTATATCATTTCGATTTATTTTTTCTGTTGAATCCAGCTTTGTGTAAATGGTTTAAAAAAAGTTTTATGGCCGATTTTTAGCTCCTGAGCGATGTTACGACTGCTAACATGATTTGATCGAGAAATCTATCAATACAGCCATCGATTTTTTTTTTTGGCGAAAAAAATAATGAATTTGTATCCCAACCTAATATTAAAATACCGAATTGAGGGCCAAAATAAGTTATCCTCAAGTTCAAGTTTTTGATGTCGATATCCCCCAAAAGTAGAATGATAGATGGCTAAATCGTCTTAGAATTCCGTATTTTGTAGGACATAAGCTGTCAACTTCGAGTACATAATATAACCCAAACCCCCTACAATGATGGAATACGGCTATAACCCCAAAACGCGAAACAAATCAGTTAACTATTTTATTATAAAAAAGGCGGTTATATGAGGACTACATCTAAATGGGGCGAATATTGATCATTTTTGGGAAGGAGATTTGTTACCCTCCAAAATACCAAATTACAGCGAATACCCTCAAAATATCGAGAAAATTCGAGGATACCGCTATATGGGTACTGCCTAAAAAAGTGAACTTATATTTATAATTTTTAGTGGAGAGTTCTAGTACACAATAAGAACCGAATGTTTCAAATTGCAACCCCAAAATAGAGAAAAATTAGGATACCGTTATATGGGGGCTATCCGAAAAAGTGAATTTAAGAACGGACAGTGCCAAATTACAGCGAATTCGGTTGAAAAATGCGCTCAAAAACCCCAATGTGTTTATTACCATTTATAATTATAATGGGGGATACACGAACAAACGTACCTATATTTATAATTTTTAGTAGAGAAATAAGAACCCAATGTATCAAATTTCGGCGAATTTGGTTGAAAAATGTGCGCAAGAACCTCATAATACCGAAAATTTGAGGGAGACCTTCATATGGGCTATGCCTAAACGTGGACCGATATACCTCATCTTCGAACTTGAACAAAAGAAAACTTTATGCTGAATTTTGGACAGACTGACATGCATAAATCGTCATAGAATATTACCATGATCAAGGTCGATTGTTCCTTGGAAATGTGCATCAATTTTTAAATATTCTTTGAATTTAATTGATAGTGACAACAAAATGTTTCGGGATAAAAATATAATTTATTTCATGTTATGGTGTTCTTGCCGGATTGTATGACGGAGGAAGAAATGCCTCAAGAAAGCCTTCATCTCACGTTATGGCAGCATCAATGCTCTGTGGCACAACGCCTGTTTTTGAACGAACTTCGCGTCCTTCGCTTTTGAACGGGCGTCGACCAGTTTTTCACTGTGCTCTAAGATGGTGCATCATCGTTCCACAATGATTTACATTTTTAATGCCGTGATAATCCACGTAGAACATTATAATAATTTATTAACCAAAAATGGTCAAGAATTATTTTCATTTTTGTGCCAAATTGATTTTTCCTTGTCAAGTAACATAACACATGGTCGTACGTCAAATTGTACTGAGTACGTTTATCCTAAAAAAAAATTGCAAACATGCTCATAAAAATAACAGATGGGACCAAAATAACTATCAGCCTTCGTTCCATCATCTGACCCAACACACCCTCGAATATTTTTATTTTTCTGCAATAAAAAACGAGTAGAGTTGCATGCGCAAAATATCAACAATGACAACAACAAAAAAGTAAAAAAAAAAATTAAATGATAAAGATCAAACTTCATGTCATGATTACGGTCTCCCCCAGGGCTATAGTCGAAGCAGCAGCGACAGCAACATTCCCATCTTCTTTTGTGTTATCTAAATGCTGATCGTCATTACATTTCATTCCGTGAACTATTGCTTGTATTTGTCTCCATTGCATGTAGGACTGACTATTCAAGCGGTAGTCAACATCAACAACAACAATGTAGGCAATAGCACAAACAATATTAGTTTACACAGTGTAGCAGAAGAAAAAACGAAAGATTTCCTTTTCTTAGAATGTAATCAGTAATGGAATATCTCAAGAGTTCCCCCTTTAGAAACAAAGTTTGTCTCACAAGATAGGTTTTTTGTAATGAAGTAGATGTTGACTTTCTTGAGGGAATCTTCCGACATGTAAGTTAACAATGAAAAAATAGGTAGATAGGAGTTAAAAGCATGCATTAATTGAGCTGGTGAACAAAAAAACAAAATACTTAAGTGAATGATGAGATTGTTACTATTACTATTATATCGTTTTCTCCCATCAAGGAATCTTCTCGTAATGGGAATCGCGTTAGGGGGAACAAATAATAGGAAGCTTAAAAAAAATCAAAAACTTGATATATAGATGGCGCTGTTGGGATTAAATCCATGTGGTATCTATATCATTGTCTGTAGTTAGATCATTGATCTGTAATTCTCAGCTCGTCCATTATTTAATGCCCTAATATTTGGTAAGCCCCATTCAGAGATGGTCTGTCAGAAACAGTGACGTAAATGAAATACATTTCCGACGTATAATACATACGTCGGAAACCTACCCAAAACCATTAGGTTTTTGACAAAACAGTTATTTCCATTAATAAATTTGAAAAATACGTATGATTTACTCAAATTCATATAAAATTTCAAAAATTTCTTCTCAAATAAGTTTAGAAATTTTTAACAGTTCTAGTAAGGAATAGTTAGATATATGTAAAAATAATATATATTCTTGAAAATAACTGTTTATGGTGATAATATTGAAATAAATGACGTTTACTACATGTTTTACATTTTATACAGATATATGACGTCATCGACGTTTACACCTTTTTGACAGTCGAAAACCTAGAAATTCGTCACACGGACCATCCCTGGCCCCATTACTTCCATGTAAGTACCCCCGAATTTCTTATTCGGTGGTACACTTACAATTGAATCGGAAAAATGTCTTTGAGTTTATCTTACCAAGTCATGTGTGAGTGCATACACAAACTTTTTTCCTCTGTAGCTGTATGTCTGTTTCTTAAATTTTTTTCTGGGTCGTGGTCGCTGGAGATATTTCAAGAGATAAGCATGAGAGATAATTATTGTTGAAATCTTTTAACAACAATGTTTTCTACTGGGATTGTTTTTTTTTATTTGCTGTAGCATTTAGATTTGGAAGTTGAAACTGAATATTGCCGTTGTAATTTTGTTTCCCCCACTAATGTAAAGAGTTGTAAACCTGCACAGGGTTTCATTAGCTGGCAAGAATGTAGGTGTGTATTGTTGTTTATCATTATAAATAATGACTATAAGGTAAGGTGGCTTTTAAATTAACAAAACAAATCTAATGAATTTTATATGAGGCCAACAGACATTTTTTCGATTTATTTAAGAAGCTGAATATACAACAATGGGGGGAAATTACCCGTTATATAATTACATATACATAGATGTATAGATAAGTATATTATAACACAAAAAAACCTAAATGAGTTATTGTGTATTAGTTTCTTGGAGGAAGTAATGAAAGAGTGGTTATGTTAAGAGAATTTAGAAAAATTATGTTTTTACAAAGTTGTATGATACATTAACATATAACACGCAAAAGAAACTACCACAATTCTATATGAAAATATTTTACTAAAATATATAGCCATCAAAAAACTTTAAGAAAGAAGTAAAAATATATTAGGTTGGGGAAAAAGATATCCTTTATTTTTTTTTTTGGTAGATGGCTGCACTGATAGATTTCTCGTAAAGTATCGATCAAACAATTTCAGATTTATGCTCCTTTGAAGGGTGAAATTTTGCAGTAAAAAATATTATTTTGCTGTTTTTTGTTTGGTGGATTCAGTTGTGAGTTACAGAGTGTTAAAAATGGAAATGAACAAAGTACAAATTCGCTACATTTTATAGTTTTTCTTTGACAGAGGAGAATTTTTTAAATTAAAGATGCACCTCGCACAGGTAGATTGGTCGTCGATAATATTGATAAAATCGTAGAAATGATGTTAGCAGTATTAACATCGCCCAGGAGATAAAAATCGACCGTAACACTATTTTAAACCATTTACAATTGGACATCTGGACAACGTTAGGCCACACACATTAACAGTGACTTCGGGAAGTTGGTTGGGAAGATTTAATGCATCCGCCATACTGTCCGAACTTGGCACCAAAAGCAAAATTTATTTAATGATAAAAAATTGGTATCTAGGGAGGATTATGAAACTACTAGAATTTTTTTGCAAATAGACAGCGGCATTATGAAGTTACCTTTAAAATGACAACAAATCATAAAAATAAACGGTGCATATTTGGACAAATCGGACACACCGAACTATGTTAAATAAAGTTCTATGTTAAATAAATTTCTCTCTCTGGATTTCTTTTTCCCCTACCTAATATCTGCATAAATATATTTCGAGTATAGGGTACATAGACCTAACACAAATTGATAAAAAAAATACCATACCAAAAAATATAAACAATAAAACGCCAGTAAGGAAAAGACCAATGTCAAATGGGCGGACTATATGATACCTTACGACACTTTGGGTATACAGTGGCATGCAGAAGTACTTTGTACAGTTTTTACGTGCTAAAAATAATAGTAAAAAAGGTAATTCAATTGTTTGTTATTTATTCTAGTACTAGTAATAGTCTAGTACTAAATTATGAAAAACAATAAAAAAACAGTGAGTGGAGCAGTATAGTCGTGCGGGGCCTACCATTCGATACCCTACACAACTACCACGGAACTATAACTTTCTGTGGATGTTTATTCCGAGCCTGGGCAACAGCACCTCTTCGTTACACTTACATATTTTCTAAATAGTAATAATATTCAGTACAGTCCTACTAATTACTTGTACAGATACCCTTCACCGTGGGTTGTGATGTTCGGCAGATAATTGTCGCCTTTAGACGAACCCCAAAACCCCAAAAAATAAGTTTTCGATCCACTTCATTCCAAAATTATTATCTGATCACCACAGAAAATTACAGGCGTTGTCCTCGACCATACCTGCATCCTCATGAAAATTTTCAAAAGTAAGGGTCCATTTGACCCGCTAAATATTGGCCGATCTTTATCAAAACAGGCATGCTTATTCTTTGGTCGGATCCCCTTCTCCATATAAAATTTCGCGAGATTGGGGTCATAATTGTGACCTCTAGGGCGACCAGAAAAACATAAAAAAATTAAGCTTTTGTTGTGTTTGCAAATTATAATGGACAGATGGGCGGACCGACGGACGGAGGGACACACATGTCTAGATCGACTCAGCTACTCGAGATACTACTGACGATCGGTATACTTACAACCCTGACAACATAGTTATGTAGTACGTGCTTCAAAGGACATTAATAAAACCGTCACAGGTGATCAATGACTGATCTATTCGTATCAGCCCGAAACAGATCCGCAATCAACCGTGTAGATGTTCAAAGAGCAGCCGAATTCAATGAAACTTGTTATTTATTGGGCAAAACTGATCGCGTAGTCATTGTTCCGCTTAAGCAATGTAGGAACATAAATTATGGTTCACCACACTTTGTTAGCCTAAACTTTTTGGGGATATTCAAAAAACGAACAAGATAAGACGAATCATGGTTCACAATGGTAATGGGAGCGGCCTCATACGCCTTATTAAGCGGCTAAAAGGAGGACTTGATGGATCAGTCCTAAATTGGTATCCACTAACTTACTTTTTCTTTCCGCTCACAAAGAAAAATGAGTGGTTATTTTTTTTTAGAAAATTCCGTTGAAGCTTTCACAAAATATCTACATATGTTTTTGAGGTTTCTTAATCGAAGAAAAATAAAAAAGTCTCCATCTTAGCTCAAAGGACAGTTAGAATTGATGAATTGTCCCTATATAGTATTAAATGATGCACAAAGATGTAATTCTATGGAATTTATTTGATATGTAAAATGTCTTCTGCCTCTTAAATACCTGAGGAACCGATTATGTTCCGAAAATATTTTTTTAAGGTGATGTACCCTGAATAGGGATAGGTAAATCGACTTTCGGCTATTCGATTAATCGAATTTTTGTATTGAAAAGTCTAACAGTCGACTTTACGATTTTCTCATAGATCAAAAGTCAACTTTTCAAAATCGACTTTCGATTTTCTTCATAAATACTTGGTTTTATATCACAAAGCTCAAATTGGCCAAAAATTGCACTTTCCAGAACTTTTTCATAAAAAAAAAAATCAAAATTTAGTCGATTTTGCAGAAGTCAGTAAAATTCGAAAATAGATTTTGAAGAGTTTTGACAAAATTGAAAGATCGAAAAGTCGACTTTTTAGTCAAAGGAAAAAATCGAAAAATCGACAAAAATGGAAAAGTCTAAAAGTCGACTTTTGCGCTCAACTACGTATCCCTAACCCAGAATATTTGATTTGGTGGCAACGTAAAGGCCTGCAGAACGGTTTCTGCCTGTAAAAAGGACACCGTTTCATAAAGTATTGTCTCATATAAGATATAAGAGTCCAATCAAATTCTAAGTAAAGTACAAGTCTTATGGCCCAAAGACGAACCCTATTGAAAGTGGTGAAAATGGTTCAAATGTTTGTCCATATAAAAGGTTAGGCGTGCCTAGTTATGATAAATTATCCAGATTGCCTCAAAAAGGTCATAACTGGTTAAGAATCATCATCCCAATGGAAACACTCAGAAGATCCAATGCCGAAAAAAAAACACATGACACAATGTCGAACGGACGAAGTTATGCGCCGTTAGCACGAAGTAATTCGTCAGGACGTCAGAAGCACCTTCTTACGACTGACGAGATGAAGGAAAAATCAAAACAGAAGATGCTGCTATACAAAAATGAGTGTTTCGGAGGTGTTTTAAGGACTGGAAAAGTCGCTGTCATACGCGTATTATCCCTGAGGGGTATTACTTTATGAAGGATAAGATAGGTATTGATGAATAAATAAGCGTTTTATTTTTTGAAGAGATTTCGTACCTGAAATTTACTGATAGAAGACTAAAGAAATTTTATGTCTAAATGACATCACGAGATAAATCACAACAGTTTTTTGCCTTAATATATTAATTATTTAATTATTATTAATTCTCTATCGCTCATACTTCACTCCTATTTCTTAATTTAAAAAAATCTCTATACTTATTTTTCCAAAAGCTGCAATACAAATTCACCCATACCATAACACAATAGAGGTTGTAACATTACCACCTCAAAAAATAATGGCGTCTATAATGAAAACTTGTTTGGCTTTGTGTTGTGTATAAGACCAAGTAAGAATCCTCTTCGTTTTGTTTTCGAACGGTAATGCGGTGGTCATTATCATTATCCACATTTCTGATGGTAAATGGGCAGTTAAAAAAGCGGCCTCCCCATGGCGGAATATAAGCAAAAGATTTACTTTATACAAAAAAGAAAAAAACAACAAAATTCTATGGTTGGAACACTAAATTGCATCCAAAATCAAAACAAGGAAAGAACAAAATTGTTAACAAAACCACCAAATGCGCAGTAAAGAAATAGAAGAAGAAGCTGGCCAACGGCCATCATGCACTACAAAAACAACAGCAACAACATCCACAACACAATAAACAGAGCAAAGCGTTCGTTCGGTCTATGTGGTAGCAATTAACAATTTTCTTCAACATTGTGGTGTGATCATCAATCATTCGGGTTAGGTGTTCTAGGGGTTTTGGTAGCAACAGCACCACTCCATTCTTTGGTTCTGAAGATCATTATTTAGCTTTTGTTGCTGTTGTTGTTCTCTAGTCGTGGCCATAGTCATTTGCTAGTTAAGAAAGAAAAACGTGATCTCTACATAAAACTATTATCACACACACATGATCGTGGTAGTTGTGCAATGGATTGTTATGGTGTAGTGGAAGAAGTAGGTGTAGGCAATCGTGTGTCATTGCCCTCTTGCAGTTGGTGGGGATAAAAGAAAAATGGTTTTTGGAACTTGTGGAGATAACCTTGAGGTATTAAGTCTTCTAGGATTAAGAGAGTGCAATTATTAAAGTCTTAGTTC
This sequence comes from Musca vetustissima, assembly GCF_032173495.1. Taxonomy (NCBI): domain Eukaryota; kingdom Metazoa; phylum Arthropoda; class Insecta; order Diptera; family Muscidae; genus Musca; species Musca vetustissima. The sequence continues at coordinate 95,398 of NW_026875517.1, read as the reverse complement.
GTAGAAAGAAAATATCCTTAAACCTCGAATACGGAGAAGTGATTTAGCAGGTTAAGAACAAATTGCAGATTTTGTAATGACTGGGCCTACATTTAATTTGGCAGATTATCTATCTCAGGCTAAATAAGAAGTTGATGCTGAGATTCTGTACAATTCAAATTTCATGGAGGATCTGTGAGACTAAGTTTAATTTTCTTAGATTTCCTTGATATCCTTGTAGAGAATTTGAAAAATACACTCTATGAAAAATATGCAGAGGATCTTCGAAATATTTCATATGGGTGTACTGATTCATTTCCACCTACAATAATGTTTAAACTACAAATTTCAGAACAAATGGGTTTGTACTTTCGACTGGGAATATACACAAAATATATCTCAATTGATAATTTACACCATATCAAAATACCGAAAATAGGGCTTGACATATTTGAGGGTAAAATAAAAAATATTAAAACTATTCTGCAGGAGGTCTATTACGATTTGAGAACCCTATAAATGAAATTTAAGCCACTTCGGTCCAAAAACTTAAAAATGCCGAGAATAGGGTTTAACCTTCGCAGATGGATTGACGGAATATGGATTTATATTGAACATATATTTACGAGGTTGTCTTTCATCCCCCTAATAACCCAAAGTGCCTTATATACAAAGGTCCATTTTATGGTCTATTGAGAAACCAACATGCCAAATTTCAGCAACTTCGTTGAACCTGAAATACGCCACATGTGGCTAGCTTGCAAAATGCAGTTAATACCTTTAGAACACCAACAAGAAGCGGAACCCTTTTATATGGAAATTTTCCATACATATACCTGTTTTTTTGTAGACCTATCTATAAAAAAGACTTGATGTTCTGAATTCATCTGCAGAAAGTTTTGTGTTAGGGAATATATTGTTTTCCGTATGGAAAACCTACACCAGACCTTTACATTACCCTGTCTATAGAAGATCTGTATAAGTTATTCTGCTTTTAAAAGATCTGCAGAAGGTTTTGTGCGTAAAGAAAAGCCGTAGAAGGATTTCTTCCTCGACAGAACCTGTTGGTCTATAGCAGAACTGTAAAAGGTTTTTTATCTGTAAAATTTGTTAAGAAGATTTCGGTCTAGAAGTTCTGTAGGAAGATACAGCCATCTGCCGGAAAATAATGGATTTCCTTTTCCCCAACCTAATATCTGTAGAAAATCTTCGGTCTGTGATAGACCTATAGAAGTCCTGTACAAAGTATTCTTTCGGTATAAGACCGAGAAGGTCTTCCGCCTATCGAAGATTTGATCTTCTCTGTACAGAATAACACTAGAAGATCTTCTGTCTATGGATGACCTCTAGAAGTTCTTTTGTCTTTAAAAGACCTTCAAAAGACTTCAGTCCTTAGAAGATCTCTAGAAGAACCTCTTCGGTCTATGAAAGATCTGAAATAAGTCTTCTGTCATTGCATGTCTATAGAAAGTCTGCAGATTATTAGAAGTAGCTCACTCTAAAGTTTATTATTAGAAACTCAAACATAGGGCTCTCGTACGTATCGAATCCCTCTAGAAGGTCATATGTCTATAAAGACCGTCGTATATAGGACCTAAAGAGGATCTTCTGCTAAGATATGCTGTCTATAAAAACTCTATAGAAATGTTTCTGTCTTTAGGAGATTGACAAAAGGTATATTATCTCTAGAATACCTGGAGAGTCTTCGAAGTAGTCTGTCTATAGATAATAGGTACAAAGACGATCTGTAGAAAATATTGTGTCCCAAAGAAGTCATTGAGTCTTTTATGTTTAGAAGACCCTTGAACGTTTATTTTTTCCCTCAGAGAAGTATTGACTACAATTTTTTGCCCTTTAAAATCCAATAACTAACCGAATATACTTCATACTACTGGCTCATCGTTTTAGCAATTAGTGAACTAACACATCACCAACCGAAATCGCCAACTAATGACATCATCCAACGAATCAATGACACTCAATGGACAAATCTGCCCTTGATTGTTAAACTTTAAACTCCAACTAAATGGAAAAATAATGTATCGTTTAAATAATACTTTAAATACAATAAATACTCGCCGCAGCACGCACATACACACAAACTCGCGGCCAAACAAAAAACCGGAACGGAAATTCATTCTATAACCATCAAAACCAAAAAACCCCTCCGACAAAAAACTATCATGGTACCGCAAACGAGATTGCATGCAGAGTCACTCTTCGACCAAAAATAATAACAACAACAAAAAACTAAAACGACAACGCATGACGCACTCTGTGTGGTTGTTCACTTTCTGTTGTTTGGGGCCAGTAGTATTTAAAAACACCCAAAAAATAAACGAACGAGATATGACAACTCCCAATATAGAGATGTGTGTCAACGTGAAAAAGCCAGTTTTTTTGTCGAAGCTATCTGACCGTTAATAGCCACAGGGGCGATAGTGAAAAAATGAAAGAGAAAAAAAACAACAACAACAAAGTATATCCAAAATCGGGTACAAAATGCATTCTTTTTATTTAAACACACATACACACATTTTAAGCCTAAAACAAGCTTTATTTTTGGTTGTGATTTTTTGGGGAGTTTATGATAAGCGTATAACATTAACAACAACTAATATGTGACAGGGGACAAATATATATGTTCGATTGTTGTCGTGACTTTGTATGCCCCCTTTTAAAATATGTAGTCTTTAATGACAGAATTTAAAAAGAAATGATGCAAGAGAAAGGGAATTTGTTCAATATAATTTATATACAAATTTACAAATATTGAACGCCTTTCTCGAAAACCCCTGCACGTGTATGTATATAAAAGACCTTAAGGATACCTTCAGAATTTGTTTTGACTATATACTCTAAAATTTTATCACACATTTCTCTATAGAAAAGTTATGTAGTATATATTATGTAGTATATGAATATAAATTATCTGTAGAATATCTAGCCACAGGGGCGATAGTGAAGAAATGAAAGAGAAAAAACAACAACAAAGTATATCCATACACAGAATATCTATATAAAGTCTTATGTCACTAGAAGACTTGCAGTGTGTCATCGAATACTGGAAGTCCTATCCCATGCCTTCAGTATATGGAAAATCTACATATAGCAGTGTGTGAAGATCACCCTAGACGAGTTCTACCCTCTTTAAAAGTCATATAGATTTTATTCCGTTTAAAAATGAGCTGTAGAGTTTAAAAATGAGCTGTAAAGTTTCTAGAAGATCTGTGGGGTGTTATTAAACTCTTGAAATCCTATATGAGGTAATACCTCATCTCCTATATGAGGTAATACCACCTCTCTTAAAAACCTGTAGAATGTGTTCCGACTTGAGAAAAACAGAATAAGATATTTTGTATAAAGAATATGTGTTTGTCTCTTAAAAACCTGTATAAACCATACGACCTGCTGACATTCAGCTCATCACAATAGAAGTTCTTTAAAAGGGGTTCCTTTTTAGAATACCTTCTACTCAGACATGTCTTTTAAAACCCTTTTGCATATATAATATATTCTGACTTAAAAATACCTGCATCTTTCCAGAAGTCATGTAGAAGGTTAGCGATCTTTAGAAATTAATCCCTTTATAAAATACCTGTAGAGGTCATGTGCTTTCAACAAGACCTGTAGAGTGTCATCGAACACATGAAGTCCTACATGAGGTCAGGGTGACCAATATAATTGCTTTACAGGACATCTAGACCTATGTACAGTGAACCTCCAATACAGTGAATTCTAATAGAATTAACTCTCGATAATGTGAACTAATTAATGTCGGGATAGTTCATGTTTTCGAATTTTTTCACAATTTCGATTCGAGCAACTTATTTACAGCTAATTCTCTGATTTTTTCCATACTTTAATGTCAGTTTGTGACCTGGCATTCTGGCTTTAGAATAGAAGTCTTGAATAAAATGTCATAGGAAAACCTGCTGAATATGTTCTGACTTAGAAGGACTGAATAAAACATTTCGCTATTGAAGAACTTAAGTAAACCATAAATGACACTTAGAGTGTCCCATCTTTATAAAAGAATATTAAGGATGTTGTATTTTTAGGATACCTGAAAAAAACTTCTTCCCCGGCATGTCCATCAGAAAATCTTGTGTACATAGAATATATAGATTGTATTTTGTGGAGAAGACCTGCAGGAGGACTTATGGTTCTACCAGTGCAGTAAAATATATACTCCTTTATATCTCTAAAAGATCTGCAGAACGTCGTCTGTCTTTTGCTGTCCACGGCACGGTCCTGTAAAACGTAATATTAGGTTGGGGAAAAAGAAATGCATTAGCCCGGACGTCGAAAATGTCGATAAAATCGGAGAAATAATCGATGTTGACCGGCATGTTAGCAGTCGTAATATCGCTCAGAAGCTAAAAATCAACAATAACACTTGATTCAAAAAGAAGCTTGATGTTTGGGTACCACACCAATTAACAACAAACAAAAGGATGGATCGAATTTCCAATTGTGAAGCCTTGGCCAAACGGGATGAGATAGGCCCAATTTTTAAACGGATGATGACTGGTGATGAGAAATGAATGACATACGAAAACCCTGTGTGTCAAAGAGCGGCGAAGCATCTCAAACGGTGGCCAAACCAGGACTAACGGCCAGGAAGGTTCTGCTATGCATTTGGTGGGACTGGAAGGGGATTATTTATTATCAGTTGCTTCCATATGGCCAAACGCTAAATTCCGATCTCTACTGTCAACAACTGGACCGTTTGAAGATATCAATTGAACAGAAACGGCCAGAATTGTCCAAAAGGAGAGGTGTCGTGTTCCACCAGGACAATGCTAGGCCACACACATCTACAGTGACTCGCCAGAAATTTCGGGAGCTTGGTTGGGAAAATGGTATCTAGGGAGGATTGTGAAAATCGACTACTAGAGTTTTTTTTTGCAAATGAAAAGCAGGACTTCTATTAGAGAGACATTATGAAGTTACCTTTAAAATAGCAACAAATCATATAACAAAACTGTGCATATTTGGCCCAAATCGGACATTCCAAATGATATGAAATAAAGTTCTATAGTTTATATAAAAATAATGATTTTTTCTTTTCCCCCAACCTAATATTTTCTAACTGCGTAATAAATATAAGCTCTAAAACATTTTATGTATGTGTGTGAGCAACATTGGGCCACACAGGGTTAAAGACCCCTTCCCCATCAGTTTAAACAAATCGATTTATACATTTGTCATTCCATGAAATATATGATGTAAAAGTCAATGTAAATGTCATATCTGATTTATATGATGCTATTAGTCGCATTTCCAAACCGATATGGAAATAATTAGTAATTTCCGGTTTTCGAAAACGGTAAAAAACACCTTGAGAAAAAAATTCACTATAGGTTCAAGTTTTAACATAACACCATTTTAGGAATTCGGATATTCTACCCTCAATTAAAAATTGTCTATTAATTCTGCAACCGGGTACGTGTGGGATTCTGAAACGATAACAAAATTGTGAATATACCATATTATGGTATAACCCCAAATTAGGGTCTTAACCGATTTTACATATTTTGCAGGCTCCAGTCCCATTTTGCATTCAATGTGACTAGAATTAGTTACCTCGTTTATTCACAGATTAAAGGCCTCCTCTCAAAATATGTCAAAATGGGTTGACATAGCCCCATATAAGGGTCCCATTTTTGTATTTTGGAGGCCCATTGTCCCATTTCCCATCCGATGTGGAGAAATTTCAATTATTCACAGTGTTTAATTAAAAAAAAGCATATTGATTTTATCCTTGTGGGCGTTTTCACTTTTGTTGCGTTCGAAAACGCATTGAATTCTATATTCGATACAATCTGCCTCCTCTCTAATATTACAACATTGAAATGTCAAATTGCAGATTCTAATGAGTATGGAATTAGCGCCGACGGCTTCTTCCTTTATTATTGTTGACACTCAAACACTCTCTTTTCGTTAGCCTACCAATCAACAGGTAATCTGACACTCTATCTTTTTTGCACTATTTTTCCTCAATAAAGCAACTGCTTTCATTTTAATTTAAATCTAAAACGTTCGTGTTTTACTTCTTTTATTTGCACGCAATTTCGGCATCAACATTTTGATCCGTTCGAGCCGGATATTTACTAGCATCGTTGCAACACACAGATTAAAAATGTTGAAATAGGTATATATTTCGGAGTAGCCGAATAAAGCCTCCTGACAGAAAATTTACAATGGAGCTCCATGGCATAGCCCTTATTTTCCAATCCATGTGGCTGTAAGTGGTATTCCAATCTCTTGAAATAAAAAAGGAAATACTTTACAGAAAATTACCACCTCTTCTACAAAGGGAAACAAAATATATATATATATATATATATAGCTTCCCAAAAATCATAATATGTGCAAAGTTAAAATTATAAAAAAATAAAACATCACTAATGAATCACTATATCTTAATTATATAATATAATGTAAAATATGAATGATTCCAAAATGCTTGTAGGATGTATCGAATACAGCCCACGGTTGGCGCATCTACCAACATTAATTAATCCAGTAGGTAGACATTTAAGAAATCAAACAAGTGAAAAGATATGTGTCAACACAACTGGAACATGTTTGAAGAAAAACAAAACTCCAATCACATTGTTCCATATAATGGATAAAAATGGGTTAATAAAGTAAATCCAAGTGGGTATTAACACAGATTCAATAGCGGCATACAAACAAAAATTAAAATTTGTTACAAAAATTGTTATTAAATATCAAGACAGTTTAATTATGTTACTGTATGTTCTTTCAGTATTTAACAAAAGAGGTTAAAAAAGAATTACACAAAATTGAGTTTATTTGCTGCTGAACATTTTAATTGGACTTCAGTTTAAAAAAAGAAAAACAAACCAAAAAACTGTAAATCAAATAAAAACTGATGCACAACAAAGATGGCATGTTAATAATAAACAACTATACATGATTTATAGCTGTAAAATAGGCATTAAAACAAAATACAATTTACCATTCAGACGAACAAAAAAAACAGTATAGACAACCAAATATGCAATAAATTGTAATTATTTTCATAAAAAAAAGTTTTTTGTTGGATCTACATTGATTTTTTCTTTCAGTTTTTTCGTTTGCTTTCAAAGCTGACGTGCTGCGGCATTGTGCATGTTTTAATTGAAATTTATAACAAATTGTGAGAATAGTGGGTAAAAAACAATCGCACAGATACCGTAACATTCAATTCGTTTAAACTTTCTCTAACTAAAATTTTGGAGTCTTCTCAGTTGGATAGCTGCAATATAATAGCGTGATTTATCCATAGGTAGAGTTTTTTGGTATTCATTATTGCCATTAGGATTCATTAAATTCAATTCAATTTGTAAATATTGTGTGAGTGTGTAATTTAATTAAAATATGATTGTTGGAATTTTCTGTTGAATTTAAAACGAACATTGCGGCATTATTCTGAAATTTTATAAATTACTCATCATCTATAAAGAAATGGAAACATATCGAAGTAATGAAAGCAAAAACGGAACGTGATATAGAGGATATACCAAAAAAATGTTTCCGGGCTGAAATAGAAACTTTTCCACACTTTTCATGAACCCGAAATGCCTATTTACTGGCGGTTAGACAAAGGAATACCGGTAAAATGTTTAAAATAAAAAAGGAAAGTACCATTATAGGGGGGGTCTATACCAACATATGAATATATACAGTAGCGGCCATTATAATATATGTTCATACAATGTCCTTACAATTTTGGTGTTCTTAAATAATAAACAAAATGAATTCCTTGAAAATCCAATTGACTATATTCAGACTTAGAAGCACTGAATCAGACATTTGGCTATTGAACACCTTTAGAGTTCCTCATCTTTATAAGAGAACTTACAGGGCATTTTCTTAGAATACTGAAAAATGTTCTGCCTAGACATGTCCTACATAAAATCTTGTGTCCATAGAATATATCAAAAAGGAATTTTCTCTATAATATAAAGGTCTTCCATGTCAAGAAGACTTGCGCAGGAGGTCTATCGTCTCTACAAGAGTTGTAAAATGTCTTCTTCTCATAGGTCTTCTGCCTTTAATAGGTCACCAGAAAGTTATATATCTATGGAAGGTAAAGGAATATTTCTTGAGAAGGTAATCTTAGAAGGCCCCTATCTACAGAAAACATAATTGTACCATCTGTTTATTAGCTCTTTGAGCCCGAATTTTTTTCCCTTGACCATATAACAATTTTCTGTGCACAGATTTAATGCAACGATCCTAAATACGATATAAACAAATTTTGATGTCGCTACATCAATGAATTCACGAGATACAGTACATTATTTCTGAAAAATAAAAGTCTGATATCAAGAAAAGAAAATGAAATATCGATGAAATACGAAACGATTTAAATAATATGAAATAAAATATTATCTCATCTATACACTGGTGGCCAAAATTAAGCAACTAAAATTTTTATTTTATTTCTATTATTTATTTATTTATTTTTATTTTTTTTTTTTTTTTTTTTGTTTCACTCATCAAATATTGACGACGATCTTTAGTATTTGTATTTACTGTATTTTTCTCAGTAAAGATACTTTTCTGCAAGATCTAGCGTACAAATTGTGATGCAGCAAGAGTTTTTGAGTAAAATAACACAATTTGAATCGTATGGATTAAATTTTTACTTTGGGAAAACATGATTCGGAAAAGATGCCACAGAGGAGCTATTGGCCACTAATCGGCTAAGAGAACGCAAACATGGCGAAAAAAAAATTGATATAAAATTGTTATCTAGTGAGGATTGTGAAAATCGACTACTAGAGTTTTGTTTTTTTTTTTTTTTTTTTTTTTGCAAATAGAGAGCAGAACTTCTATGAGAGAGGCATTATGAAGTTAACTTTAAAATGGCAACAAATCGAAAATTCTGAAGCATGTTAATTAAAGTCCTATGGTTCATATAAAAATAATGGATTTATTTTCCCCCACCTATTATTACCCAGGCTTGGTATATAGATTCGTAGATACTGAAATAGTCAAGGATTGACTAAGAATTGAATGTAGAGACCGAAGACCTGCAATATGGTATTAAGCAGAACTTATATTGACAGAACCTTCTCTTTTAGAGTTCAAAACCTTCAAAAATATGACTATAAGTCTTATATACAGAACACGTATATAATCAGAAAAATTTCTAAAAGATTTCTATTGATTTTTATTTACAGGATATCTTATACAGGTCCATAACATTAAAATGGCGTCTAAAATAGAGGGATATTACATATGATTTCTCTAGACCTTCTATAGAACCTTCTGAAGGGAAAATATTTTTTAAAGTATTTTACAGACTGTAAAAATGTATGTCTATTAATAAAAAATGTGTCTCCTGAGCGCCTTATTTAGACAGGGAAACGTATACTGTTCATTTATAGACGTATACTGTTCATTTAAGGAAAAAGGTAAAGACGAGAGGACCGACTACTTGATACCCTTTACCAAATCACAAATGTCATCACAAATGATTTTGGTTGTATGTTTACAATATACCTTCGATAGAACAGACATAGTACCTTTGGACGATCATTGCCATGGTCTCGGACGACATTAATTATGTGATCTTTCCCGATTTTAATCCACTCCAAGTCCTTCTAAAGGAAATCTTCTACAGGTAGATGAAATCCTTCACCTCTTGTAGAGACAAACACTTTTCTACATATTTTTTTTTATAGAAATAAGACTTTGAAATACACAGGAGAGAATTACTCCTACCAAGTTTTTAGTGACAGCCGAATTTCTAGAGATTTACGTTTTTGAAGATCTTCAACAGGTAATCTATAGACAGAAGGCCTGTTAAAATCAGATTACTTTGAACAGGTTGTAAATAAAATTGATAAAGTGCATAAATACCTTTAATAAAAAATATTGTTAATTTACCTGAAATGAAAAAAAAAATAAATATATATATTATTAGTAAAAATATAAAAAACGTATTTTAAAACACAATAATCATAAAACAAAATAATCAAACTAAAAAAAATAATCAAAACTACAAAGTTTGGAAATCACAATCACTTGACAAAAGAAAAAAACTGTTTTCCAATATCAGTTAAAACTGAATGCTTAAAATATGAATCGAAAAGAAGCCAGCAAATAGAAAATTGCAAGAATGAGAAAATTTTGTATTGTGAAAGAATTCTAGCTGACTAAAGTGGAAAAAGAAGGTTCAAAAAGTTCGTTTAATTGTATTAAGTTGTTGTCAACACCTTTTTATTTAAAACTGATTCTATGGAATTGTTTTTGTTGTTGCTGTTTATTAAATGTTTATATCAATTGAAAGTCATTACATTTTTATACCCTTCACAACACTGTGGTACAGGGTATTATGTCTTTGTGCATATGTTTGTAACAGGCAAAAGGAAACGAGATAGACATATGGTTCCTTTTGAGAATATATATAGAATCACTTTCTGAGTCGATTAACGCATTTCCGTCCGTCCGTCTGTAGATGTTAAATTGTAAACTAAGTACAGGTCGCATTTATGATCCGAATGGATGAAATTTGGCACAAGTCACTTATTTGGCCCAAGGACGAGCCCTATTGAAATTGAAAAAAATCGGTTCAGATTTAGATATAGCTCCCATATATATTTTAGTCCGATTTAAGGTAAATGGGGTAACAAAGTCCCTATATATGTTTCGATTTGCACGAAATTTGGCATAGCGTACTGAATTAAGTCTAGAATGATGTGTGTTAAATTTCGTAAAAGTCGGCTTAGATTCAGATATAGCCTCCATATATATTTTCGTTCGATTTAATATAAATGGTGCACCAATGGTATATGTCGGGTCAGATTTATATATAGCTCCCATATATATTTTTTCGTCCGATTTAAGGTAAATGGGACACCACCACAGGCATGACGTACTGAATTGCGTCTAGAGTGATGTCTGCCAAGTTTCGTGAAAATCGGTCCAAATTTTGGATATAGTTCCCATATATATTTTGCTGTGATTTAATGTAATGTGTATGTTGGAATGTGTCCAGATTTAGATATAGCTCCCATATAGTTTCGTCCTATTTTAAGAGGGACTCAAGGTCCCAAAATATGTCCAATAGGAACAAAACCTTGAAATTGGTACTAATTATATTGTCGTATGTAATCGGATGTGGAAGTTACACTTAAATATTTACAGTTGCTTACGTATTCAGTTATTACTTAGTAACCCATTACCACAATAGAGGGCAGAAATAAAGCGCTGGTCGCTTTCAATTTCTCCAAGAGGTTCCAGTTATTGTCAAGGTTAACGCCTATAATTTTTGCTGATGATCACATAAAACAATTGGGATGAAGTGGACCTAAAATGTATTTATTTATTATTATTTTTTTTTTTGTTTTTTTGGAGTCGATCTATAGGACACAAGCCGAACATCACAACACAGCCCACCGTGAAGGGAATTTCGATAAGTAATTAGCAGGGCTGGAATTTCGATAAGTAATTAGCAGGGCTGTAATTAATATTGGGAATATTCGGAAAATATGTCAGCCTAAGGAAGAGGTGCTGTTTATCTCTAATCGGAAATATTACGAAATATTGCCCTGGCTCGAAATAAACATCAGAAAGTGAGAGTTTCATGGTAGTTGTGTAGGGTATCGTATGGTCGGCCCGTCCGACTATACTGCACAGGTTTTTTTATTTATTTATAGATTTTTTTTCTTTTGTACTTTATGTTTTGTGTTCCTTATTTTTATTTTTTGAGAGGGCCACTCAAATTCGAATATAGATTTTGTTAACCGTTAAAACCTGTGTATATTTTTCACGTGTTTTTTATATATTTCGAAGTTGTTGACATGCGATTTTTTGTGGTTATATAATATAACCACATCATATAATATATTATTATATTTTTGTTATTAAATGAACTTTAAACAATTTTTTCGGGGAACTTTATGACTCCTTAAACGAGGTGGGAGATTTATATTTGTCCATGTTTTGCCATAGCCACAAATATAATAGACCCGCCCGCAGAAAATTCCAGATATGTGAAAGGAAAACATTTGTTTTTAAACCAAGATATAATCACTTATCGAACATATTAGTGGTGCCGCTGCAACCATTTTCCCTAGGGCATACACGTCCAATTCCCCTTGCAAATGGAAGACAACAAATAACTAACAAATCAATTAAAATAGTTTTCTTCATAGACAACAGGTAATTACAGTGACAATCGCAGTTTATTACAAACATATAAAAGAAACAGCGCCGAAACAATTTAAAGCCACGAAAAGTGGCTTTGTTTCACAATGCATTGGCATTGTAAATGTATTTCGGCCATAACAATAAAATTGTTTTGACTGCAAAACAAGAAAATTACATTTTTCTTAAGATTTCTTTTTCAAAGTTATTTTCTTCATTTTTGTATGTAAACAGTGGCTTTCGTGTAAATGGCTTTTCAATACATCGGCAATAGCACTCTAAGCCAAACCATTGAAAGCCAAGAAAAGAAAACACTAAAAATCAACAACAGTAAAGATTTTTAGTTTTTTTTTCGTATTTTTGGCTTCTTAAGTTCCAACGGTTTGTGTAAGTTTTTCATGTTCGTATTGTAATAAACGTCGACGACAGCAAAAACAACAACAATAGTATCCACTGAATTGTTTTTTTTTTCAAACATAAATTTATTTTATTTGAATTTTTGTTGTTGTTTTTTTAGTTTACAGCGACTTAAAGTGCACTCCAGCGAGCGAGAGCCAGAGAGAGGGGTTTTGCATAAATATGCCGTCTTACTGTCTACTGCTGATCGGTAGTACATGAAAATGTTGCGATGACAAAAAAATCGAATATATGTTGTTGTTATTGTTGTAGTTTTTTCTGATTTTCATTGTATATTGGTTATTTGCGGTCACAGCTGTGCGTTGAAAAATGTCATTTGGTTTTTACGATTTATCGCCGTGTTGTTGCTTGTTGTTTTTTCTCACTCCTTGTCAAGCCACTATTGATTTTTGCTGTTTAACTGACTCTGGTTATAACCAAATGGAATGTGAATTGGATTTAGAATTTTTTTGGATTCGATTAACATAAAGAACAAAGTGAGCTAAATCTATAAAAATAGGCATAGACCTTTTAAAATACCACCTGAATAGATCTACCGATCGTATGTCCATAATAACTTGTAATCAAATGTGTGGATTTTTTAAAGAAAATTTTCTACAATATTCAGAGGCCACAAGCCGTGGATTTTTTTATAGGAATTTTTCTACAACATTCAGAGGCCACAAGGCGTGCATTTTCTAAAGGAATTTTTCTACAATATTCAGAGGCCACAAGGCGTGGATTTTCTAAAGGAATTTTTCTACAATATTCAGAGGCCACAATGCGTGGATTTTCTAAAGGATTTTTTCTAAAATATTCAGAGGCCACAAGGCGTGGATTTTCTAAAGGATTTTTCTACAATATTTAGAGGCCACAAGGCGTGGTTTTTCTAAAGGAATTTTTCTACAATATTCAGAGGCCACAAGGCGTGCATTTTCTAAAGGAATTTTTCTACAATATTCAGAGGCCACAAGGCGTGGATTTTCTAAAGGAATTTTTCTACAATATTCAGAGGCCACAAGGCGTGGATTTTTTTAAAGGAATTTTTCTACAATATTCAGAGGCCACAAGGCGTGGATTTTTTTAAAGGAATTTTTCTACAATATTCAGAGGCCACAAGGCGTGGATTTTTTTAAAGGAATTTTTCTACAATATTCAGAGGCCACAAGGCGTGGATTTTTTTAAAGGAATTTTTCTACAATATTCAGGGGCCTCAAGGCGTGGATTTTCTAAATGACAAGGCGTGGATTTTTTTAAAGGAATTTTTCTACAATATTCAGAGGCCACAAGGCGTGGATTTTTTTAAAGGAATTTTTCTACAATATTCAGAGGCCACAAGGCGTGGATTTTTTTAAAGGAATTTTTCTACAATATTCAGAGGCCACAAGGCGTGGATTTTTTTAAAGGAATTTTTCTACAATATTCAGAGGCCACAAGGCGTGGATTTTTTTAAAGGAATTTTTCTACAATATTCAGAGTCAGAGGCCACAAGGCGTGGATTTTTTTAAAGGAATTTTTCTACAATATTCAGAGGCCACAAGGCGTGGATTTTTTAAAGGAATTTTTCTACAATATTCAGAGGCCACAAGGCGTGGATTTTCTAAAGGAATTTTTCTACAATATTCAGAGGCCACAAGGCGTGGATTTTTTTATGCCGTATACCGGAGAACATTATCTGAGTAATGTGCCATAGGTTAAAATTTGAGCTGTGTACTTTTACATTGTTAGTTTTATTAGCCAGTTTTCTTTAATTTTTCTGTCACTTAATCCATTTTGGCTTCCAATAATTCGACCACATGGAATTTGTCACTGCAATAGGCAAAATGCAACTGTGTGTATATATGTATGTATAGCTATCTAGCTGTCACAGTGTGTCAGTCTTTTCGGTTGAATGGCTGTTGGCATGGTTGGTTGGGTTATTTGGTTTTTGTTAAAATATGCTGCTATTTTAATCAAATGCATTTAAAATGCCGAATATTTTTTTTCTGTTCCATCAAACATTTGGTGTTAGGTGCTGGCTGTCGCGCTGACATTGCGTGTGAAAGTATCAAAAATTTTAATGAAATGCTGTGAAGCATTATTTTTTGTGTTTGCTGATCGGTCATAAATTTCGCAACTTTTGACATTTTAATGATAGAAATTGAAAAAAAAATAATGTGTATGAGTTAGAAAATAAGTTATTGGTGTCAGAATATGCAATTGGAAAAAATTAAGATAATATTTTCATAATTTAACAAAATGCATTAAATTTTATAAGTATCACTTTTAAAAGAAAGCGGAGATGTATCCCTTTTGGATTTTAAGTAGCAATAGAAAATAATGTCTATGGATTGATTTTTCCATTTAAGAAAATTTCTGGGAAACTGAAGATCCATGTTTTCCATAGAAAGAATCCTAAGAAGCAAGAAGAAAGTTGTCTGACCCTGACTATCGATTTTTGCAGGAAAAATTTAATCGGAAACTACGTTTTATTTTTTCCTATAAAAAACAAATCCTCCTGAACTTAAAAAAACTAAAACACGATTCATTACAAGGTATAATCTTAAGGTTCCCATTTTTTGTATATAGGAAAAAATCAGGACCGATTTATCTATTAAATTAAAAATCCTCATATAATGAGAATCAGGACTTGACAATATTAAAAAAAAACTGCCATCATCTATACTAATAAAAGAGTAAATTGATTGACTGACTGACTGATTTAACGATTCATCAACGCCCAGACGAAACGGCTGAAGCTAGAATCTTGAATTTTTGAAAGGGTCCAAATATGACAGATAAGGCTGGGTTTTTGGAAATTCGTACTAGAACGGTACGAAAAGTACTAATAAATACTAAATGTGATTCCATTTGTATTTGGCGAAGCGGTGGAGCTAATACTCTGAAATATGGACTGAGGGTCGCTGATGGAGTGTAGAATATCCGAAAAGTACTGAAATGGATGGATTGAGCTAAAAACTTGAAATTAAATTAAGGATGAGAAGTACGGTCGATATGAGGAGAATTTGGAAATCGTGTACTCATGTCTACGAAAAGTACTATATGGTACTATATTTGGTACAAATTTGATTTGGAAGTACAAATCGAGCTGGAATCCTGAAAATTGAAAGTACATTACCATCGGAGTGTAGGATTGGAATATGTACGTAGTTATGGAAATTTTTTACTTATGTGTACGAATAGTACTAAATCGTACTATAATTGGTACAATTTGGATTTGGCTGAACCGATAGAGCTGGAACAATGAAGTATGGAGTTAGGATCGTTGTAGGGATGTAGGATTAGGGTCAGAATTCAGTTTAACAAATTAATACTTATGGGTACTAAATGGTACTAAATTTGGTACAATTTTATTTTAGTTGAACCAATAGAGCTAAAATCATGAAATTTGGTGTCAGGATCACTGTTAAGGTGTACAGATTGAAATAAGTGAGAAGTTTTAGAAATGTGTACTAAATTTAGTACAATTTAAATAGTGGGTGAAGCGATAGAGTTGAAATCATGAAATTTTGATTTAGGATCACTGTGGAGGTGTAGGATTGAGGTATGTAGGAAGTTTTGGAAATTTGGTACAATTTGAATTGCGGGTGCACCAATAGAGTTGGAATCCTGAAAGTTGGATTTAGGATGACTGTGGGAGTGTAGGTTTGGGGTAGGAAGGAAGTTTTGCAAATAAGTACTACTGTGTACTGAATTTGGTACAATTTGAATTGTGGGTGAACCGATAGAGGTAGAAACCTGAAACTTGGATTTAGGACCACTGTGGTGGTGTAGGGTTGGGTTATATAGGAAGTTTTGCAATTAGTACTACTGTGTACAAAATTTGGTACAATTTGAATTGTGGGTGAACCTATGGAGTTGGAATCTTGAAAGTTGGATTTAGAATCACTGTAAGGGTGTAGGATTGTGGTATGTAGGAAGTTTTGGAAATTCGTACTACTGTGTACAAAATTTGGTACAATTTGAATTGTGGGTGAACATATGGAGTTGGAATCCTGAAACTTGGGTTTAGAATCACTGTCGGTGTGTAGGATTGGACTATTTAGGAAGTTTTGGGAATTCGTACTACTGTGTACTAAATTTGGTACAATTTAAGTTGTGGGTGAACCAATAGAGTTAGAATCCTGAAATTTTAATTTGGAATCATTGTGGGGGTGTAGGATCAGGGTATGCATGAAGTTTTGTTGGATGGTTGAACAGGGTACCTATGGAAATATAGTGTGTGCTAAATGGAAAATTTGGATTTGGGCGAACCTTTAGGGCTCGAATCATGAAATTTGGTACTGAATCGTACTCAAATTTAATTTATGGTGAATTGGTTTTTCTGACATATGCAGTTTGCTGTGTAAACCAATTTATATATATATATATATATAAATTCAGTTATTGGGGATTATGGGGGCTACCCTGGTTGGTTCAATATATAACTCATTTGCAATACCAAACATCCTAGGAGTACTAGAAATATCTGTGGAAATAGAAATATTACATTACGCCTGTCCTCTACAATGCACTTGATATCAGAGTTAAAGTCAATAGATCATCTTACATTCTCTGGCAACTATTCTGGATCGTGCTTCCCGAATGCACATAATATGCAAATATTGTAATTTTTACCCAAAATATTCTATAACTATACACACTTTTTCCGTGTAAAATTTCGTGATATTTGGATCATAATTATGTGGGTCTGGAACTAGTAATACCTAACCTATTAACAATCATTACAGGAATCAATATGTTAAACTAAATACAACTCAAAAATATGTTATCGTGTTATGCCATCGTGGTACATTCATAACATTACAATACCACTCGATTGGACATATGATCAAAGCCACAACGACTGAAGTTAACACTCTCTTCTCTATACTGTTCTACATTAAAAATATAAAATAACTTTTCCTTTACATAATTCCATGAATACATAACCCACATATGATGATCTCTCTACACACTGACCCATTTAATTCAACAATATGACCCATTTCATCCCACACACAATAATTTTCATACTCCAGCTGCATTATTCACAAAATTCCCGAGTAAGAAAAAACAGTATAAAAAACATACATAAACATCAACACCAAAATCCACATAATAATAACCCCTTTTGATTTGATTTCCCACTTCAACATTCCTGTCATCTTAGGATTCACTTAAACCAAAAAAGAGGAACAGCTTTAAATAAAGATTACGTGGCGAATAAAAAGTGAAAACATAACGTCATTGTGCGATACATGAGCATTTATTTATCTTATCGCCTTGGATGATGACGATGGTGCCACACGTTAATAACACACACAACACACTCCCATCAAATGAATATAATACCAGCTGCAGCATGGATGTCCATGATGCGCAGCAACCAACCTTCCCAAAAAATGTCAACGATGTGTTATTAATCTGATGACAATCAGTTGCTATATAAAAAAAAACTCCCCGAAACAGAAACATTCATTTTTTTCCTCTGTGATTTTAATACTTTTAAGTCTATAAATTGTATGTTATTTATTTAAAAAGATTTCATTGAGCAGCAACAATAACAGCAAAAACAACAATGTCAAGCCCTTATGCGCCTTAATACCTCCGCTCTGATGGCAATTTGGATGTTAAGTTTGTTGATGGCTGCTTTTGGTGGGGTTATTCCGTTTGGAATGGATGGTTTGATGATGATGGTTGTTGTTGTGGTGTTGTTAATAGACCTTATATAAATTTAACGTAAAATTAAACAAGAACAAAAACTAAAAAAAAAATAAGTAATGAAGATGGAATTTATTGCACATATATCAGAAGTTTTTGGTACAATGTTTGCTAAAATGATTAATTATTATGTGGTACGGGGTTCTGGATGGCGAAAAATTACGATAAATTAATTTTAGGAAATCAGAAGTTTCCTTATAATGAACGCCATGCATTTTTGCAGTGCAGTGAATAGTGTGCCATACTACATGACGATGGGGAGCTCAAATCCATTCAAGTTAATATGCATCAGAATCTGATAGTTCCCCAGCGGAAAAAGCCGACATAAATAAGCAAGGACCCCAACGACTGTGCAACATACAAGGATAGATTGTGTCTAGGCAACGATAGATGGCAGGTTCATCACCCAGGACAGGCTATAGCAGACCAATCGTTAAGTAAAGTGGACACGAATGCATGGACATCAACTTCAACAAATGAAGACAACACAGCATATAAATTGCAGGGTATAGCGACACCCAGAAGAAAATGACAACACTAAATGCATTCAAGGAGGCGTTGCTTTCAGGCATAGGTAGATGGCAGTCCCTTCGTCACCTTGGGCAAGATATAGCACATCAATCGCCTACTTGGTTTGAATAAAACAACAATGATTAGTGAAACTAAGGCAATGACAACGCGACTAAGATGGCGATGTTGTTTGGAAGCCACAACAGGAGAAGAATTTGTGTTGATATTTCAGTTTCATATTTTTTAAAAGCATATCCATATTCGTGGATTTTTTAAAAAATATTTTTTCAAGCCAAGGTGAGGCGTGGATTTTTAAAAGAATATTTTTTAAGCAATACCTGAGGCGTGGATATTTTAAAAGAATATTTTTTCAAGCAATACCTAAGGCGTGGATATTTTAAAAGAATCTTTTTTCAAGCAATACCTAAGGCGTGGATATTTTAAAATAATATTTTTCAAGCAATACCTGAGGCGTGGATATTTTAAAAGAATTTTTTTCAAGCAATACCTGAGGCGTGGATATTTTAAAAGAATATTTTTTCAAGCAATACCTGAGGCGTGGATATTTTAAAAGAATATTTTTTCAAGCAATACCTGAGGCGTGGATATTTTAAAAGAATTTTTTCAATCAATACCTGAGGCGTGGATATTTTAAAAGAATTTTTTTCAAGCAATACCTGAGGCGTGGATATTTTAAAAGAATATTTTTTCAAGCAACACCTGAGGCGTGGATATTTTAAAAGAATATTTTTTCAAGCAATATCTGAGGCGTTGATTATTTTTTTTTTTGCACCAGGAATCAATGGCCAATCAATAAGCATGACTGTTTTGATGAAGATCCATCAATATTTAGCGGGTCAAATGAACCCAGAGTTGTGTGTGAAAAAATACAAAATTTGCGCATGGCGTATATATTTACTTCTCAAAGACCCGAGAAATTGATAGCATATCGAATATGAGTGACTGAGTTTTAAATTGATAACCATTATATTGTTTTATGTACTCAGATGTGAATGTTATACCTAAATATTTACAGGTGTCTGTGTGTTATTATATTGCTTAGTATTACTATTGTCCCACTAGAGGGTGGAAATGTCGCGCTGATCGCTTTGAAATTTTGCATGAAATTCCGGTTATGGACAATGACGACCCCTAAAATTTTCGGTGATATTGAAATGATCGGGAAAAAGGAATTCATTAGGCAGGTCTTCGAAAATGTCAATAAAAGAAATGATCGAAGTTGACCGGCATGTTAGCAGTCTGTTTTAAACCATTTACACAATGCCGGATTCTAAAAGAAGATCGATGTTTGGGTTGCACACCAATTAACAGAAATAAATAGGATGGATCGAATTTCCATCTCCGAAGCATTAACCAAACGGAATGAGATAGACCCATTTCTTAAACGGATGGTGACTGGAGATGATAAATGAATCACATACGATAACCCTGATCATGGTCAAAGAGCGGTGAAGCACCTCAAATGGTGGCCAAATCAGATCTAACGGCCAGAAAGGTTATGCTATGCATTTGGTGGGACTGGAAGGGGATTATTTATTATGAGTTGCATCCATATGGGCAAACGCTAAATTCTGATCTCTACCGTCAAAAACTGGATTCTTTTAGAAATAACAATTGACCAGAAACGGCCAAAATAGGCCAACAGGAGATGTGTTGTGTTCCATCAGGACAACGCTAGCCCACTGACGTCTACAGTGACTCGCCAGAAAATTCGAGAGCTTGGTTGAGAAGTTTTAATGCATCCGCCATGAAGTCCGGCACCAAGCGATTATCATCTTTTTTCTTGCATTGCAAAATTTCTTTAATGATAAAAAATCCCCCCAGGGATTGTGAAAATCGACTACTAGAGTTTTTTGCAAATAGAGAGCAGCACATTAATGAGAGAGCCATTATGATGTTACCTTTAAAATGACAACCAATCATACAACAAAACGGTGAATATTTGGCCCAAATCGGACATTCCGAAGCATGTTAAATAAAGTCCTATGGTTCATATAAAAAATAAGGGATTTCTTTTTCGCCTAATATGTAGGGGGAGCAATGAACCGAAAAGTTTATTTTTGTAAGATTTTCTAGTCACTCTTGAACACATCACATATATTACACAGTGAAGGGGATCTGACCAAAAGCTAAACCTATAAGTACACATTTTTATTTCATGGCGTAAATGTTCACCTCGGGAATTTGGAACATATGTCAGGCTTAGAAATTGGAGCTTTTGGCTTATAATCGATCAAGACGGTGCAAAGAATCCGAAATATTGCCCAGGCTCAGAATAGAGAATCGCAGAAAATTTGATTTTGGTTTTTGGTCATTTGCTCATTGGTTTTTATCTTACATATACTCGACGAAGTCATTACCAGGACTTTTACTTTTCTGAGACATAATAGGAAGTGATGATATAGCTTTTTTGGTGACAATATCTCCTCGAATTTTTATACCTCGCCTATTTTATACATTTTGTATTAAGTATCCATTAAAATATTCAGTTTTTCCTCCATTCGTTTGCATTTATTATTGTATTTTATTTCACTTCCCTGGCAATGGATTATTTGGTATTTTATTTTGATTTTTTTTATTTTATTTATTTATTTTTTTTTTGGGAAAACACATGAATACCATTAAGTATTTAAGTTGACGAAGGCGAAGAAGACCAACAGCCATTAATACTTAACCAACATCGGCAACATCATCATCAACATCGTCATTCTCATCCTGTTCAACATCAATAGCAACGAAGACATTATTGCAAAGTTACATTGTCGATAACTTGAACGTCGAACGATGAATTTTGTTATTGTTGTTGTTGATGTTGTCACCCATTAAGAGGGCGAGCGACAGCCCAGATGATGATGCTGACGACAACGCCAACGATATTGATGTATATTGAATGGCATTGATTTCAGGAAGGGATATTAAGTATTTACTGGCTGCACTTTCCATTTTTTTTCGTTGCATTTACGCTTAAAATGATTTATTACGGTCAAGTGGCGGAGGAGAGTAGATGATGCAACAACAGGAAGCCGAGTGCTGCAGCATCAGCAGCACGTGGAGTTTAATATTGTATACAAAAAATATATACAATATCTCATTTATAATATCAATTACCCAATTGATAATGCCAAACAGATAAATATATACACGAGTATATGTACACAACAGCAGAGATGTATAATTAAGCAGCGCATGGGGAAGGATAATATTCAATGGGAAGGATTTTTATTTTTTGAGTAAATAATAAAATGTTAATGTGTAGGTGGCGGCATACACTTGACTTGTCTAAAGGGTAAATAAAATATTTCTGTTGTGCCAGTTAATAGCTGGTAAATATTATGGTAACTTTCGATATAATTTTGGAAGGGTAGCTTGGAATTGAGGGAGATAAATGAGTGGAAAATGTAAATATATCCATCATAGGGTGTATGGAATACAAAATATAATTCAAATATTCGATGACAATGTAAATCTCCCTGTATTGGGACTTGGATTTAATTAACTTATAAACTAAAATCCCATATAGAAATAAATTTATTTTGACTGGGATTTATTTTTCGGTTTTGATTTATTGCAAACAGATAATGCATTGCTTTGGTCACTGCTCTCACACCAAATTTATTTAAACACTAAATATAATTTAAAGCATAGCCAATATTTAATCCATAATTCAATTACCAATAAAATTTGGAAAAAGCCACAAACCCACACAAAACTACATCCAAATACAAAAAAAAACGGGAAAAATAATCACACACAAATATTTGCAATTAAACCATTATAATTTACCGCCAATTTTTGGGAAACTTTTTGTTGTTGTTGTTTTTGCAACAACAAAAATTTTGATTTAATTTTTCAACTCTCCAAACGATCAACCACCAACCAACCGGCCAGCCAGCCAATCTAAAAATTCCAAACAAATTGTATTTATGACGGACTGAAACAGAGAACTGTTTTTCGAAAAACCCCCAAACAAATAAACGAAACAATTGCCAAGCGGCCAGCGTTAAAAAAACACAACTACAAAAACAAACATTCAAACTGATGCATATTATTGCCACATAAGGTAAACATCAAATGGCTGATTGGCAATTGGCCAAATCAAAAATAATAACACCAAAATAAATTCAGTGCAAAAGTGAATTCTGGAAAAAACATATGTTCGGCAAAAAAAAAAAACTTCGGCTTTACCACAATCAAATTTACAAAAATATTCTGTTTTTTTTTGTTATAATTCTTTGCTCCCACAGCAAAAACAAAACGACAACTAACTTATTTTCAAACTAATTTTGTTCGAAATATAAGCAAAACAAACTACTATTGTAAATTTCAATGCAAATATATATGTGATTAATTTATAATGTGATGGTTGTTAAATTCATAGGCATAAATATTGTAAATTTATAATTAATGTATAATTCGTATGTTGTTTCAAATAAATTAATCAGTATTCTCAAATCTGAAAAAACGAGGCCAGATCAAAAATTCCGTAACAAATATGAAAAAATGCCAATTAGAGTTACCAATACGGCTTTACAGAGCTACCCATCTCGCCCAGATTCTCGGGTAGCTGAGAAGAATTTCCGGAAAAAAATCATTACTACTGCAGCAGGTTATATAGGCGACGATATTGAGAAGGCGAAGATATTGAGGAGGCGAAGATATTGAGGAGGCGACGATATTGAACAATGAACGTGACGAGCTTCCTCGTACGACGCCGGAGAACCAAATAATGAGGGAAGTTACTCTTGAAATCAACAGGATAGCATCCGAGAACAAAAGTAAAAAATTGGAAGCAACACAACATTGTGACCGGAACAAGTAAATTGTGGGCACGGGTAAGTCACTCTGGAAACCTGAAAAGAAGGACGAAAGGACGTCTGTCACATTTAACAAAGTCAGTATGACAGATCCGACGGCATAAGCGTGTTATTTTAACCGGCAGTCACAAATGTGATTGAGCACCCCGAAAATAACAGGCGAGGATTTTGTTACGTCAGATAAGAGCCCTCCTAGCCGAGGAAGTATCATCACAATTTATAAAGGAAGGTGTTGTAGATCTCGTCAAGAACACTAGAACATCCATAGCATTAGGCGCATACGGAAAGCCCATTTCCTTCAATTTGTCGATTGCCTCACTCATAGTTCCGGATGCCTGGAAAGTAGGCTGGTAGGTCCTGACACTAAAGCCTGGCAAGGATGCCCGTAGAGAAGAATCCCGCAGACCGACTTAACATCTATCGCCAGCAGGTAAAACATAACAATTCGACAATTCCACCATAATGGCCTCAATTCCCTTTTTGTGAGGGGTGGTGGACTATCTAAACCTCTCCCTTTCTATTGGTCAGGCACCCGGTTTACAAGACATTTCCACATCGAGCCGATGGTCTTTCGCATAATTTCCTTCTATGGAAGAATGCGTTGAAAGAACCATGCCCTGTCATCAAGAATCCCAGGTGGAGGCCGAAACCAAAATTGGGGCTAGTCGCAATGACCCGGGAATAAGCTGAATAAGCTAATGAACAAGGCCCTCAAATTCCTGGACGTCAGCACATAGGATCCAGGTTAGCTATGCGGCGCCAATATAGTATACGAATGTAAGTGATTCGAATATTGAATATATTTAGACCTCCCGGAGAACCGCAACAGGGGTCCTCTCAGACGTACACCACTCAGCAAGACAAGAGAGATGTTCAAGTTCTAGGGAGATAAAAACAGATAGGCCCAAAAGCAGGGCATTCACACCTATGTAATCGCCAAGAACATTTCCGTATGAATGCTGTACTCGAAGACCATACATAGTAGCAGAGAGGAAGCAGTTGCCTATACAGACACTAGTAGTCTTAGCACAGCGAAGATATCGATCCTGCTTAGTCTCAATTCCTACTGGGCACGAATTGATAGCACGAACCCACTACATTAACTGGGGCCATACGACACGTTGTACTTATTCAACCGTCCAGCTAAGCCTACTCAGCTGTCTCTGAATTTTCTGTGGACGCAGCGCATAGAGGTAGCAAGCTTTCTGAATTTACACATATAAGTCATAATTGCTGCAACAACAACAACAGATATATACCCTAATTTTATGACATATCCCGAATTTTGTATGCTATTCCGGGTTGCTAAAGTATTCAGCATCAATGTGTAGTATCGAAGTGGAATAATTTTTTATTAATTTTATAATTATTCAAATTTGTGTGTGTATGTGTGGGTGAGGTACCAGAGGTATGATGGATCTAGGGTTAGCATAAATATGAATGTCTCCCAAGATTAGAATACACAGTATTCACCATATCAGACACTTCATTCGCTATATATTGGCTTCCGATATATATCCAATATTTGCTATTTTCGTAAATGACTTAAGTTTGGATGAAATTTGGGGATTATTGTGTGCATCTGTTAGACAACGAATGGAAGAGAATATGTTTAAAAAAGTATCATTCGATTTGACTGAAGACATGGGGTTTCTTCATAAATTGTACTAGCTCTATGGCTAATTTATCCTTCTGGGTTTAAATATAATCTCAAGGGCTTTCATTCTAAAAAAGTAATTTCTCAATCCCGGACCAGACCCCAGACCCTCAACTGTATTGTACATTAATGTCCACCTCATAACGGAGGATTCTTGTAAAAATGTTTATTTCAAGTACAGAGGTGAACTTTTCGAACAGAGGTGAACTTTTCGAAGAATATTTTTTAACGAACCAAAAAGTCTTGGATTTTTCCGAATAAAAAATTTCTTAATATTTTCTATGTCAACAAAGTTTTTTTTTATTATTCTCAAAATAAAAATCTCCACTAAGTATCTTTAAGTCAAACATACCTGCTGTCATACCTTTTCCACATACTATCTGCCAAAAACAATCTAAGAGAATACAAAAACAAAAGAAGAAAATTCATGTTTCAGACTAGCTACTCTATGGATGGCTATGGGCAACTTTATGGATAGTATACCAGTTTAGTTGCGTTGTTCGGTTGTTTTTTGCCTGGTCTGACAGTTACGTAGTTTTCTTGTTATTTATGCCTATTTGATTGTTGCTGCAGTAGGAGGAGGCGGAGTAGAAGTGTTCATTGTCTCAAGTTTTAGACGATGTCGATTGCTTGTTGATCTTTTGTATCGGCTGTCTGCATGAAGACAGAGTATGTTCACCTGAGTGTGTGTGTGTGTTTGTATCTGAGGTTCATTAGAGTTTGTTATGTCGGAGTTGAAACGAAAATTCGAAAAAACACATCAAGGTTAACTCAATTTCTGTTGTTGTATGACGACTCACTGACTGACTACCTTTTGTTTTCTTTTTTCTTTGTTGTTGTATGTATATATGGTCTGGTCGGGATGGTCGTTCAAATTGAAGGTTATTACATTATTGTAAATTATAGAGCCCACATACCGAGAAAAGGTGAACATAATTTTCTTTATTTATTCTTCGGATATAATGGGAGGAAATCAAATCAATTGTAATGATGATGATTTTGGGATATATTTTCGATTAAAATCCAAAAGATTCTTCTTCTGCCATAACATTTCCTCTTTCTCTCCATAAAAGAGTACTGTGGTAGTTGATAATTTCATATCATTACACAATTCATTACGCAATTTGTATCACAACATTATGTCAAGTCACCCACCATCATCCATCGCGGCCGTCATCATTATTTTCATCATCCGCACCATCATTATCCACCGAGTCATCATCACTATAATCACGGGAAAGCTCTTAATGTTTCCCATTGTATTTGTGTCTGTCTGTATGTATGTGTGTGAGTATGATTTTTTGTTTTGCCGTTCGAGATTGCATTTCCGCATCATAAATCATCAAAGAAAATGTGGAACAGTTTTTTTTTTAACAAAATCAACTGAAATGCTGAAAGCTGACAGTTTTACAGATTTTTCTTTTCATCAAAAGTTAACCGCTGAGTTATATATTATCGTTTTCCATTTTTTTTAAATAAAAAATAAAATGAAGAGGCAGAACAAAAAATACATATAATCGCAAATGAAATGACAATAGATAGGAAAAGGATAAATAAGAATAAAAGTCATAATGAAATTGTGGTGGAGGTTTTTTTTCTGGTCCAGAAATTGCATGCGGAAATTTGTATCAAAGATAGCGCTTTGGAAAAATATTCTTTAAAAAAATCCACGCCTCAAATAGCCCTTTGGAAAAATCCATGCCTCAAGTAGCCCTTTGGAAAAATCCACTCCACAAATAGCCCTTTGGAAAAATCCGCGTCTCAAATCGCCCTTTGGAAAAATACACGTCTCAAATTGCCCTTTTGGAAAAATCCACGCTTCAAATATCCCTTTGGAAAAATCCACTCCTCAAATAGCCCTTTTGGAAAAATCCACGCTTCAAATATCCCTTTGGAAAAATCCACGCTTCAAATATCCCTTTGGAAAAATCGACGCCTTTGGAAAAATCCACGCCTCAAATAGGCCTTTGGAAAAATCCACGCCTCAAATATCCCTTTGGAAAAATCCACGCCTCAAATAGGCATTTGGAAAAATCCACGCCTCAAATAGCCCTTTGGAAAAATCCACTCCTCAAATAGCCCTTTGGAAAAATCCACGCCTTAAATTGCCCTTTTGGAAAAATCCACGCCTCAGATAGTCCCTTTAGGAAAAATCCACCCCTCAGATAGTCCCTTTAGGAAAAATATTCTTTAAAAAATCCACGCCTCAGATAGTCCCTTTGGAAAAAATATTCTTTAAAAAATCCACGCCTCAGATAGTCCCTTTTGGAAAAATATTCTTTAAAAAATCCGCGCCTCAGATAGTCCCCTTTGGAAAAATATTCTTTAAAAAATCCACGCCTCAGATAGCCCCTTATAAAAATATTCTTTAAAAATCCACGCCTCAGATAGTCCCATTGGAAAAAATATTCTTTAAAAAATCCACGCCTCAGATAGTCCCATTGGAAAAAATATTCTTTAAAAAATCCACGGCCCTTTGGAAAAATATTCTTTAAAAAATCAACTTCTCTCCTCAGATAGTCCCTTTGGAAATATATTCTTTAAAAAATCCACGCCTCAGACAGTCCCTTTGGAGAAATAGTCTTGAAAAAATCCACGCCGCAGATAGTCCCTTTTGGAAAAATATTCTTTAAAAAATCCACGCCTCAGATAGTCCCTTTAGAAATATATTCTTTAAAAACTCCACGGCCCAGACAGTCCCTTTGGAGAAATAGTCTTTAAAAAATCCACGCCTTTGAATAAAACCACGCCTCAGATAGTACCTTTGAAAAAATATTCTTTAAAAAATCCACGCCTCAGATAGTCCGTTTGGAGAAATAGTCATTAAAAAATATTCTTTAAAAAATATTCTTTTGGAAAAATATTCTTTAAAAAATCCACGCCTCAAATAGCCCTTTGGAAAAATATTCTTTAAAAAATCCACGCCTCAGATAGTCCCTTTGGAAATATATTCTTTAAAAAATCCACGGCTAAGACAGTCCCTTTGGAGAAATAGTCTTTAAAAAATCCACGCCGCAGATAGTCCATTTGGAACAAATCCTCATATAATGCATAAAAAAAATTTCTTTAAATAATCCACGCCTCATAAAATGCTTAAAAAAATGCTTTAAATAATCCACGCCTCGTATAAGGTTTGCAAAAAATATTCTTAAAAAAAAATCCATTCTTTATTATTTGAGATATACGCCTTTACTAAATACTCTCAATATTACGTCCATAAATCTGAAGTACTTTTTGATTTCTTAAAAATATGATGGGCTATATATAAATTTTTGTTTACTGAAAACAAAAGTGTTTTTATAGACCATTGTTGGTGTTATCGGCTCCGACACCATAAATAAAAAAATACAAGAAACACTTTTGATTTTGATGAGCAATAAAACAGCGGCAAACCAATTGTCGGAATAGGGTAATAAAAATTAATAGTAAATAATATTAAAGTTGAACTGAAATAAAAATAAACAAATCAGGAAAAACAACAGAAATGAGTAAGAGGGAAATAAAATATAGACAAGATGAACAAATAGGAACTGAAAATTTACTTTCATATAAAGATTTTTGTTGTTAATTTTTTTTAATTTACTTTATCTACATATCAATGGAAAAAATATTCAACACACAACAGCTGTTCTACAAAATATAATAAAACATTGAGATTTAGAATTAACGTAAATAAAAACAGCAAAATCTGTTCACAAATACCAACCTCTTCAATAGTCGAGTAGAGTTCATTAATACCACCCAGTGAAAAAAAAACAACAACAAACAGAAACAATTCCTAAACCAAGCCCTGAACCTACAGCTGTCATCTACAGACAGTCATACTTATTTCTTTTGTTCACAAATAATCGTTGTAACCTGCATTCAAACCCGAAAACAAAAACGAAAAACACAACAAAAGAACAAGGAAATCTCTGAGGAAATAAAAGAGACAATGTAAGGTGGTGGTAGTTGTAGTAGTAGAACAAATGTTCCAGAAAAAAGAAAAATCAATTAGAAACCAAAAAGTCTAAAGGATCATTAGAAATTTTCCCTTTTGTTGTATTCTATTCGTCTGAAAATCTTTCTAGGCAATAATTGTTTCCTTTTTGTTTCGATGTTCGTGTGTATTTTTGTGGAAACAAAGTTTCTTTTCTTCGTTTTTAATGAATTGTAATAATATACCAGCACTCTGTTGCGTTTTGAATCTGATACTAAAAAAAAATGTATTGTATTGTTGTTGCTGTTTTTTCTTGTGTCTATAATTTCATTTCATCATTAGTTATGGTTTTCACATTTACTTTGGTGAAGAGACGTTTCGGCTCGACTTGACGATTAAGATTTGTGGCAATTTTTCGTTTGGAGTGATATGAGGAGAAGAGTGTGGGGATTTACGCATGAGTGTGTTTAATCTTTAATTTTTTCAAATTGATTTTGTTTCAAATTTAACTAATGACAAATGTATAGAAAACAGATAATTAATATAATTAATATCGATATCAATTACATAATTATTTGTTATTGGGAGGGTTATATTGTTAATATTTTGGGCTGTAGGCGTAGTTAATCGATATAATTTAATTTTTAAATTTTAAAATTTATAAAAACACACAAAAATTCCAAATCGATTGGATTCGTTATTTGGAGTTGCCACCCAAAAAAAAATTGACTGACCAAATCCCCAACATTTTAAAATATTAATAGCATTCATAGCATATACTTAACATTATCCGCATTTGGAAACATACCTTCAGAATTAGCAATACCAAAAGATTTAGAAGATAATTTACCTGAAATGATATAAATGTAAAAATTGATTATAATGAAAAATAGGGATATTTATGATTTATGATCTGTATATAAAAGAGCTTAGTGTTAAGTGAGTGAGTGAGTGATTGGCTGACAGATCATCGCCCAGACGAAACGGCTGAAGCTAGAACCTTTAAATTTTGAGTGTGGGTTGTTGTTTGTGTGTAGGCGTGAGATAAGGCTGGGTATAGAGATGGAATCCGGAAAATCGGAATCAGGACTATTATTGGAGCACAAGATTGAAGTAGCTTTAAACCAGTGAGCGGAGCAGTATAGTCGGACGGGGCCGACCATACGATACCCTACACAACTACCACGGAACTCAAATTTTCTGCGGATGTGTATTCCGAGCCGATTAGAGGTAAACAGCACATCTTCCTCACACTGACATATTTTCCGAATATTACGAGTATTCAGTACAGTTATTGTCCAGATTCTTCACCGGTTGTGTTGTGATGTTCGGCTTTCATTTAGGGTATATAGATCGACTAGAAAATAACACAAAAATCTAAATTTTCGGTCCACTTTATCCCAAAATTAGTATCTGATCATCACCGAAAATTATAGGCGTTGTCCTTGACCATAACCGGAACCTCATGGAACATTTCAAAGCGACCAGCGCTATAGTTCCGCTCTCTAGAGTGATAATGGGTTACTAAATAATATACGAATACGGAGATACCTGTAAATATTTAGGTGTAACTCCCACATCCGAGCACATACAACAATATAATTGGTATTAATTTAAAGGTCAACCACTCCTCTTGGATATAATATAAACTTCTCGGGTCCATATACTTCAGGGGTAAATATATACGCTGTAGAATACAAATTTTGTAATTTTTCACACAAAAGTCAGGGTCCATTTGACCCGCTAAATATTGACCGATCTTTATGAAAACATGCATGCTTATTCTTTGGCCCAATCCCCTTCTCCATGGAAAATTTCACGATATTCGGGTCATTATTGCGGCATCTGGAGCAACCGGAAAAACCGACAAAAATTTAGTATTTGGTCCATTTCATCCCCTAAATATTAACCGATCTTTCCCAAAAACAATAAGGGTCTTCATTGACCAGAACCCATCCTACATGCAAAATTTCATGAAGATTGGTCCATAACTGTGGTCTGTATCGTGTTTACAAATTATAATGGACAGACGGACGGACGGACGGACACACATGTCTAGATCGACTCAGCTAGTCGAGATATGACGATGGGTTTAGGAGCAATATTTCGCGGCGTTACAAACTTTTGGGGCTGCACAAAGCTATAATACCCTGACAACATAGTTGTGTAGGGTATAAAAATCGTACTTATGTGTACGAAAAGTACTAAATAGTACTAAATTTGGTGCATAGTGGTAAATTTGTGAAAAATTACTGTTGAGTGTAGGATTGAGGTAAATTTGGTACCATATATTACTTTTCGTACCAATAAGTGGTACCAAAATGTAGTACAATTTGGATTTTGCTTGAAAGGATAGAGCTGAAATACCGAAATTCGAAATTAAGATTACTGTTGAAGATTGAGCTATAGAGATATGTTTGCAAATTCGTATTTATGTGTACAAAAAGTACTAAAAGGCACTAGATTTGGTACAATTAGGATTTGGGTGAACGGAGAGAGCTGGAAACCTAAAATTTGGAGTAATGGTTGCTGTTGGAATATAGAATTGAGATATGGAAGCATAGTACTAATGGACTGAGGACTGAGATTCTGAAATTTTGAATTAGTATTAAGAGATAAGTCGGTAGTTTGGAAAATTTGTCATTATGTGTACTAAATGGTGCTAAGTTTAGTACAATTTAGATTTGAGGGAAAGGATAGGGATGGAGAACAATAAAATTACTGTTATGGAACTGGATTGAGACACAGTAGGAAATTCGAACCCATAAGTACGAAAAGTACAAAATGGTACTAAATATGGTAAAATTGAGATCTATGTGAACGGGTAGGGCTGGTATCGTAGAAATTATGATTAAAATTACTGTTGCAGTGTGCAATTGAGGAAGTTTCAGAAACTCGTACTTACGTCTACGAAAAGTAGTAAATGGTACTAAATTTGGTACAACTTGGATTTTGGTGAACGGATAGAGCTGGAATCTTTAAATGCAGACGTAAGGTTATTATTGGAGTGCATGACTGAGATAGTTTTCGAAATTCGTACTTTGGGTACGAAAAGCACAAAATTTGGTACAATTTGGACTTTGGTGAACGGTAGAACTCGAATCCTGAAAGTTGGAACTTAGGTTGTTGTGGGAGTGTAGGAAAAGTGCAGAATGGTACCAAATCTGATACAATTAAGTGAACATACAGAGCTGGAATTCTTAAATTTGGACTTACGATTACTATTTGAAATATTGAGATAGGTTTGGAATATGGGTACGAAAAGTAGAGAATGGTATCAAATATGGTATAATTTGGTCTATATTGAGCAGACAGAGCTGAAATTCTTAAATTTGCAATTACGATTACTATTTAGAAACAGAATTGATTTACATTTGGCAATTTGTACTTATGAGTACCAAAAGAACTAAATTTAGTGGTGGTGATGGTATGGAGGTTGTCTTGAAAATGTGTACTTATGTGTTCGAAAAGTGTGGAACCTGTACGTTTCTGCTAAAGTATTTAATTGGAATTCTGATCTATTTTTAATCTACGTAATGGAAATAAGAAAGAGATTTCGGAAAACAGTGCTGATGTGTATGAAGAGTACTTAATTGTAATAAACTTGATACTAGATGTAGGAAAAGAGGTGGAATTCAGAACTATAGTACAACAAATTATACAGTATTCACGATTTCCATGCGATTTTTTTTTTTTTTTTTTTGCATTCCCTTTTCTCATACGAAGTAGCGGGCACTTTGCTAGTATTTTATATTATTTTCAGCTAGAACAGTTAGTTGAGGAGTGTCTCTTTTAATACTAAAACATATAAGAATACATAGAAACCTGTGTATATCCGACCACATACATCAAGACAATTATTAATGTAATGTACAAAAGGGGCCATAGAATGAAAATGTTTATCGTTTTTGCACATCGCCGTGCACCCTGTAAAATATGGTGGTGTTCGGATTACAAATATAAAAAGCAGACAAATAATAACGGTTCTGTTCCATTCGACCACATAAATCCCCGGGTGTCATTCTTAAATATCATCCAAATTTTCAATAGGCCATAAGTGAATATGTAGACCCCGTAAATATTAAGTATATAACTCCCACATCTGATTGATATCTATTTAATTTTTAATCACTCCTTTTGGAAATAGTGCCAACTTCTCGGGTCCATTTTTGAAATTTTATAATGTAGACCCCGTAAATATTAAGTATATAACTACCACATCTGATTGATATCTATTTAATTGTCAATTTTTCGGGTCCATTTTTGAAATTTTATAATTTTTCACACATCAGCCTTGGTCCACTTGACACGTTAAATACTGACCTTCCCCGTGTAAAATTTCGTGATGTTTGAGTTTAATCTCTAGATCGGCCAGAAAAACAGACCAAAAATGTCGGTCCAAGTATTAACCGATCATTACTAAAAACAATTGGTGCCGCCTTGGGCCAAACCCGAATCTACATGTGATTGGTTTATAACTGTAGCGTGTACGTTGTTTACACATTGTCCGTACACATGATGTCAGTGAAGATAAAATTTAAATTTATATAGCAAAGACTCGAACCATCACAAATTTGTCCCGGTCCACAAAAAGTTAAGGGAGAGAGTGAACAAGAGGAATGGGTCCGGCGATGGAATGGGTCTTAAACAAAAGGTCGAAGGGAGTACTTTCAGAAACCAAACAAATTCGGGCATATTCATTTTTCGATTTTCTGAACAATTATTGGGCGAAATATAGCAAATTTCAAAGTAGCGAGCGGAGCAGTATAGTAGGACAGGACCAACCACAACTACCACGAAAATCTATCTTTCTGCGATTCTATATTCTAAACCTAGGCAACATTTCGCGATATTTGAACGATCTTAGCCGATTATAGGTCAACAGCTCCACTTTCTAACCTTGGCATATTTTCCATATCTGGTTTTCCTCAGATGAATAAGTTGATTTACGCTATAAAATAAAAAATTGGTCACTTTAAGTTTTGGTTGATTTGAACATCGGAATATTGACAGATCATCATTTAAACAGCCGTTCTATGTATTTGGCCACCATGTAAAATATGTGATGTTCTGCAAATAATAATGGCATCTAGAGCGGCTACAAAATCAGACAAAACTTTTCAGTTCAGTGCACCGCCTATATAACATTTCAACATCGCCGAAAATTATAGGC
The DNA here is from genome assembly GCF_032173495.1 of Musca vetustissima. NCBI lineage: Eukaryota > Metazoa > Arthropoda > Insecta > Diptera > Muscidae > Musca > Musca vetustissima. The sequence goes on along the minus strand of NW_026875517.1, from coordinate 61,052 downwards.
GTCGTCAAATTTTGTTATGTTCAGTTCATACTTTTGACCTCTATAGCGACTAGAAAAGTAGACAAAATAAAATTCTTGGTCCATTTCATCCCCTAAATATTAACGGATGATTACCAAAAACATTGGCCAGAACCCGTCCTGCGTACAAAATTGCGAGACGATTGGTCCATAACTGGACAGGCGGACACATAAGTCTAGATCGACTCAGCTAGTCGAGATATGATGATCGGTATATTTAAAGGTGGGTCTAGGTCCAATATTTCGCGGCGTTACAAACTCTTGGGGCTGAACAAAGCAATAATACCCTGACAACATAGTTGTGTAGTTGTGAATATCTGGGCCTTATATGCAAAAATAATTTCGAGTATAGTAATTGTTCGGATTTTATCAAAAATTATAGCCACTGTAAAATAATTAAATAGTTCGTTGTTGCGTGGGGAACTTCACGAAAGTTCTATGGGAACTAATCTTTGTACAACCTATTATATTTACCAAGCCTAGATCTAGTTCGAAGATGGGACCCATTGGTACACTCTTTATGGTGCCTTTCCCACAAATGGTAAAAATTGCGATACTTATAAATACAATATAAAAGGGAAAGGAATGTCTGATTTAAATCAAACTTTGCATAACCTATTATCCTAACCATGCCTAGATAAAGCCCGCTGATGGGACCCATTAGTGCATTACTTCCAGCACGTGCCCCACCCGCGACGAAAATGTTCAATATTTCTAAATTCAATATCAACGGATGGAATGTCTGATTTGGATCAAACTTTCTAAAACCTATTATCTTAACCAACCTATATAAAGTGCGAAGTCGGCAACACCGACTGACGCTTTTTTATTTCTTTACTTTTTATTTTTATATTAACCTCAACTTCTATCATTCCACCATCCGCAACCCTTTATCAAAAAAAAACAGCAACCAAATTGTGATTAGTTCTTAGAATCCCAGGCAAGTTACTCAAAGGCAAAACAAGTCGACGGTCAGCAAAGTTAGGCAGCCAAAAAAGTACTTCAAAACAGACAAAATTTCATATCTTTATAGAAAATCAAATGAATTATTTCATCTTCATCGGTTATGCCTCTCTAACTCCTCTTTGTATGTGCGGTGTTCGAAACTTTCTTACCTTAATATTATATTTCATTGTTTTCTTTTAATAAAACTTTTTATGTTTTGTTTTATTTTTTTTTATATTATTTTCCTTCTCTCACACATTTTTTGTCTGTTCACTACTGTGTTTTTTAAGCAGTCATCAACTAAAATTCGAAACGAAGAAATAAACCAAAAACTAAAGAAATCTCTGTGAAATCATGCAACAATTTAAAATGAAATGAAACATGAACACCACTTTTTTCGTGAAGCAGCTGCTTCCACAGACTGAGTCAGACTAGGCTGGCGAGGATGGTCGTAAATTCATGACGATCATCTTGATGGAGAAGTACAAGTAGTAGAAGAAAAAGGTTTTATGATTTTGAGTTTTTTTTTTTTTTTTGCGTTTGTTGTTGATGTTCGAGTTTGTTTCACTTATTGCCAATAAGGCTTATGGTTGGGTTTGCTGTTGTCGTTGTTGTTGGTCTTTGTCTGCGGTACCCTTTTATGAGTTAGTTACCTTGCATTGAGTTGAAGTCGTTTTATCCTTATACGGTGTTTGTATGCTGGCTGCTACCTGTTGGTATGTTCAGCCTAAGAGCCTGAGCGTGGCGATTTGAGCCTTAACTGAGATTTTTTTGCTTGCTTGCCACAAGAGTGGTAGCATTCATTGATTTGGACTTTGAACAGTTGTCGCAAAAAAATCTCTCACATACAAAACAATACACCATCATTAAATCTGACGGCATTTAAAAATTATGTATTCACTGAGGAACAAAAAACCAAAACAACAACAAGAAATACAACAACCGCTGTTTTATAATGTTGTGATTTTTGTGTAAAAAATTTAATTGTGTATTTAGTTTCACTTTGGTAAACGGCCAGACCAGCCACCAGTCGGCCAGTCAGTTGGACAAGGCTCACAACAATGATCCCATAAATTGTAAGTGTTTACACCTGCCCATCAGGATTTGATTGAGGATAACCGCCAGGCAGCAGCATATTGGATAAATATAACCATAAAATGTTTCATTGCGAAATTTTTAATGAATTTCAATTTATTTTAATTTTATGGTATTTCGTTTTTTATTGTTTTGAGCTTTGTGTTGTTCGAAAATGCGGGAAGGATTTATGTGGCCCGAAAGGGTGGCAAATGGGTATCACAAAAAGCATATTAGTCCTTAAAAAGTAGTCCATAAAAAATAATGTTTTAAAAAGTCAAATTTTCATTGTTTGATATTTAAAAAAATCTTAAAAAGTCGACTGGGCCAAATTTTTTATAAATTTATATATAAATAAATTGGAAAAATTATTTAAAAATATTATTTAAAAAATCCGCGCATCATATAGTCCTTGAAAAAATATTCTTTAAAAAATCCACGTATCATCCTTGAAAAAATATTCTTTAAAAAATCCACGTATCATCCTTGAAAAAATATTCTTTAAAAAATCCACGTATCATCCTTGAAAAAATATTCTTTAAAAAATCCACGTATCATCCTTGAAAAAATATTCTTTAAAAAATCCACGTATCATATAGTCGTTGGAAAATCATTCTTTAAAAAATCCAAGCCTCAGATAGCCCCTTTGAAAAATATTCTTTAAAATATCCACGCCTCAGATAGCCCCTTGGCAAAATATTCTTTTAAAAATCCACGCCTGAGATAGCCCCTTGGCAAAATATTCTTTAAAAAAATTCACGCCTCAGTTAGCCCCTTGGAAAAATATTCTTTAAAAAATCCACGCCTCAAATAGCCCCTTGGAAAAATATTCTTTAAAAAATCCACGCCTCAGATAGCCTCTTGGAAAAATATTCTTTAAAAAATCCACGCCTCAGATAGCCCCTTGGAAAATATTCTTTGAAAAATCCACGCCTCTGATAGTCCCTTTGGAAAAATATTATTTAAAAAATCTACGCCTCTGATAGTCCCTTTGGAAAAATATTCTTTAAAAAATCCACGCCTCAGATAGCCCCTTGGAAAAATATTCTTTAAAAAATCCACGCCTCAGATAGTCCCTTTGGAAAAATATTCTTTAAAAAATCCACGCCTCACATAGTCCCTTTGGAAAAATATTCTTTAAGAAATCCACGCCTCAGAGAGTCCCTTTGGAAAAATATTCCTTAAAAAATCCACGCCACGGATAGTCCCTTTGGAAAATATTCTTTAAAAAATCCACGCCTCAGATAGCCTCTTGGAAAAATATTCTTTAAAAAATTCAGGCCTCAGATAGTCCCTTTGGAAATATATTCTTTAAAAAATCTACGCCTCTGATAGTCCCTTTGGACAAATATTCTTTAAAAAATCCACGTCTCAGATAGCCCCTTGGGAAAATATTCTTAAAAAATCCACGTCTCAGATAGCCCTTTGGAAAAACATTCTTAAAAAATCCACGTCTCAGATAGTCCCTTGGAAAAACATTCTTTAAAAATCCACGTCTCAGATAGCCCCTTGGAAAAATATTTTTTAAAAAATCCACGCCTCAGATAGCCCCTTGGAAAAATATTCTTTAAAAAATCCACGCCTCAGATAGCCCCTTGGAAAAATATTCTTTAAAAAATCCACGCCTCAGATAGCCCCTTGGAAAAATATTCTTTAAAAAATCCACGCCTCAGATAGTCCCTTTGGAAAAAATATTAGTAAAAAAATCCACGCCTCAGATAGTCCCTTTGGAAAATATTCTTCAAAATCCACGCCTAGTCCCTTGGAAAAATATTCTATAAAAATCCACGAAAAATATTCTTTCCACGCCTTTTAAAAAATCCACGCCTCAGATAGCCCCTTGGAAAAATATTCTTCAGATAGTCCCTTGGAAAAATATCCACGCCTCCCTTGTATGGCCCTAAATATTCTTTAAAATAAACCACGCCTCAGATAGCCCTTAAAAAATATTCTTTAAAAAAATCCACGCCTCTTATAGTACTTTGAAAACTATTCTTTAAAAAATCCACGCCTCTGATAGTCCCTTTGAAAAAATATTCTTTTTTAAATCCACGCCTCTGATAGTCCCTTTGAAAAATATTCTTTAAAAAAATCCACGCCTCTTATGGTCCTTTCAAAAATATTCTTAAAAAAATCCACGCCTCTTATAAAAAATATTCTTTAAAAAATACACGCCTCTGATAGTCCTTTGAAAAATATTCTTTAAAAAATCCACGCCTCTGATAGTCCCTTTGAAAAAATATTCTTTAAAAAATCCACGCCTGAGATATCCCCTTGGCAAAATATTCTTTAAAAATTTACGCCTGAGATAGCCCCTTGGCAAAATATTCTTTAAAAAATCCAAGCCTGAGATAATCCTCTGGCAGAATATTCTCACGCCTCAGATAGCCCCTTGGAAAAATATTCTTTTAAAAAATTCATGCCTCAGATAGCCCCTTGGAAAAATATTCTTTTAAAAAATTCATGCTTCAGATAGCCCCTTGGAAAAATATTCTTTAAAAAATCCACGCCTTAGATAGCCCTTTGGAAAAATATTCTTTAAAAAATCCACGCCACAGATAGCCCTTTGGAAAAATATTTTTTAAAAAATCCACGCCTCTGGTAGTCCCTTTGGAAAATATTCTTTAAAAAATCCACGCCTCAGATAGTCCCTTTGGACAAATATTCTTTCAAAATCCACGCCCCAAATAGTCCCTTGGAAAAATATTCTTTAAAAATCCACGCCCCAAATAGTCCCTTGGAAAAATATTCTTTAAAAAAACCACGCCTCAGATAGGCCCTTTGGAAAAATATTCTTTAAAAAATCTACGCCTCTGATAGTCCCTTTGGAAAAATATTCTTTAAAAAATCCACGCCTCAGATAGTCCCTTGGAAAAATATTCTTAAAAAAAATCCACGCCTCAGATAGTCCCTTGGAAAAATATTCGTAAGAAAATCCACGCCTCAGATAGTCCCTTGGAAAAATATTCTTAAAAAAAATCCACGCCTCAGATAGTCCCTTGGAAAAATATTCGTAAGAAAATCCACGCCTCAGATAGTCCCTTGGAAAAATATTCGTAAGAAAATCCACGCCTCAGATAGTCCCTTGGAAAAACATTCTTAAAAATATCCACGCCTCTGATAGTCCCTTTGAAAAAATATTCTTAAAAAATCCACGCCTCTGATAGTCCCTTTGAAAAAATATTCTTAAAAAATCCACGCCTCTGATAGTCCCTTTGAAAAAATATTCTTAAAAAAATCCACGCCTCTGATAGTCCCTTTGAAAAAATATTCTTAAAAAATCCACGCCTCTGATAGTCCCTTTGAAAAAATATTCTTAAAAAAATCCACGCCTCTGATAGTCCCTTTGAAAAAATATTCTTAAAAAAATCCACGCCTCTGATAGTCCCTTTGAACAAATATTCTTAAAAAATCCACGCCTCTGATTGTCCCTTTGAAAAAATATTCTTAAAAAAATCCACGCCTCAGATAGGAATAATATTCTTTAAAAAATACACGCCTCTGATAGTCCCTTTGAAAAAATATTCTTTAAAAAATCCACGCCTCTGATAGTCCCTTTGAAAAAATATTCTTTAAAAAATCCACGCCTGAGATATCCCCTTGGCAAAATATTCTTTAAAAATTTACGCCTGAGATAGCCCCTTGGCAAAATATTCTTTAAAAAATCCAAGCCTGAGATAATCCTCTGGCAGAATATTCTTTAAAAAATCCACGCCTCTGATAGTCCCTTTGAAAAAATATTCTTTAAAAAATCCACGCCTCTGATAGTCCCTTTGAAAAAATATTCTTTAAAAAATCCACGCCTGAGATATCCCCTTGGCAAAATATTCTTTAAAAATCCACGCCTCAGATAGTCCCTTGGAAAAATATTCTTACAAAATCCACGCCTCAGATAGCCCATTGGCAAAATATTCTTTAAAAAATCCACGCCTCAGTCATTGCTTGAAAAAATATTCTTTAAAAAATCCAGGCCTCAGCTAATTTTTAAACATTTATTTTAAAAATCTTCGGACCTTCGACGCTTCTTTTGGACCTTAAAAATATCAAATCACTTAAAAATAAATTGCACATCTAAAACAAAACACCTCTTCAAATACTACCATTATTTATATCTGAATACACATATACAAAAAAATGATAAACAGCAAAACAAATTTAAATTCGCCTTGATTTATGACAACAACATCTAATTATACCGCAATTTGCATAGATCTCTTCAACCGCATAGAGCAGCAGCTACCTCTCCTCATGGCAAAGTTTGTTGCATTTCTTATGAGTTAACATGTCATGTTAATGAAGACGGCGACTAAGAAAATACAACAAATTATGTTTCACTGACAACAACAACATCACACAATTATATTTTCATTTGAAGAATTTGTACGTTTTTCCTTCTGCAAAACTTTTTGGCGCCCTCTTAAATAGCAAACGAACAAACGCCGAGCAAAAAAGTGAACAATCTACAATGTTTACCAATAGAAGCACGAGGAGCCCACTGGTAGGACAGACATCTTATATGAAAACTCTGTAAAAAATAAGTGTAAAGAAATTGTCGAAAAGAAAAAACAAAACAAAATAGTGTGAATAAGTAGAAGTTAAAAAAAAGCTTTCCAATTTAATTTATAATAAAAAGAAACGGAAAAGAAATGGCAACAAATCTGTTTATATTTATTTTCATGTTGTTTATGTGTGAGGAGTTGAGTCCGTACCAGCGACCCAAACTGACAGTACAACCAACCAACCAACTTGGTTCGAAGGAAGACAGCCAAGTGATATAAGGAACAAAAATTGTATACACGCAAATAAAACTCCACCGCCACCACCACCAACAACAGGACAGGCGAAACAACTCGAACAACAAAAAACGACAAGACAGGCGCAACTGCACCAATAAAATAAAACATAAATCTTTGCTGCATGAAGCCAAAAGTAAAAGAAGCGTCACGTTGTAGAAAAAACCGTTTGTATTGCAGGAAAATATCTTTAAACGAGAAAAAAGTATTTTTTATTTGTGGGTCTTGTTGTCGTTGTTGTTGCCGATATGTAGTTTGCACACATATGGCTGTGATTGCAACATATGACCTTAAAATGTACATACAAATTTGCAGGATATCAAATAAGCATAACAATTTGCAACCAAATTTAATGGTTAGATTAAATGAATGGCAAGTTTCATGCTTTAATACGCATCGAAAATATTTTTGTTGAAATAAAAACAAATTTTAGATGTAAACAAATTTGGTGTTGAAAAAACTCTTTGAAACAAAATCCTTTAAAATCCACGTCTCAAAATTGCCCTTGAAAAAATATTCTTAAACATTTTCGTTATCAAAATATGCTTATAAAATCCACGCCTCAAAATATATTTATAAAAACTGTCCCTGGAAAAATATCCTTTAACAAGTGAGCGGATCAGTACAGTCGGACGGGGCCGACCATATAATACCCTACACAACTTCCAAGAAAATCTCACTTTATGTGGTACTACATTCTGGGCAATACTTCGCGATATTTGCACCCTCTTGACCGACCAGTGGTCAACAAATATTAATATTACTAATATTTAGTACAACCCTTCTAATTACTTGTCCAAATTTCCTTCATCGTGGGTTGTGTTGTAATGTTCGGCTTTCAAAAAATAAGTTTTCGGTCCACTTCATTTCAATATTATTACCTGATTATAACCGAAAATTATAGGCGTTGTCCTTGACACTACCTGGATCCTTTTCGCCCCACATCCGAGTACATACGACAATAAAATTAGTATCAATTTAGAGGTCAACCACTCCTCTAGGGTCTATGTCCTTCAGAATACAAATTTTGTAATTTTTACACAAAAGTAAGGGTCCATTGACCCGCTAAATATTGATCGATCTTTATCAAAACAGGCATGCCCGATCCCCTTCTCGATGTAAAAATTTGCGATGTTTGGACCATAATTGCGGCCTCTGGAGCGACCAGAAAATCAGACAAAAATAAAGTATTTGGGCCATTTCATCCCCTAAATATTAACCGATCTTTACCAAAAACAAAAAGGGGTTCATTGGCCAGAACCCATCCTACATGCAAAATTTCGTGAAGATTGTGTTTACTAATTATAATGGACAGACGGACGGACACGCATGCCTAGATCGACACAGCTAGTCGAGATATGACAATCGGTATACTTAAAGGTGGGTCTAGGACCAATATTTCACGGCGTTAAAAACTCTTGGAGCTGCACAAAGCTATAATACCCTGACAACATAGTTGTGTAGCGTATAAAAATCTACGCCTCAAATTGTAACTGAAAAAATATGCTTTAAAACTACTCCTCAAATTGTCCCTGAAAAAATGTCCATTAACAATCTACGTCTCACATTGTAACTGAAAAAAAATTCTTTAGAACTCCAGCCTCAAATTAACATTAAAAAATATCCTTTAAAACTGCACGCCTCAAATTATCCTTAAAAAATCCTTTGAAACTCCAGGCCTCAAATGTTCTTAAAAAATCTTTTAAAACTCCTCCTCTGAAATGTTAAAAATTCTTTAAGACTTCACGCCTAAAATTATACCTGACCAGATTTCCTTAAAAAAAGACACAGCTATAATTGCCTTTTATAAAATAACCTTTAAAAACACACGACCCAAATTTTCGCTTGACGAATATTTTGGGGGAGAACCGGGCAACCTGACCTCCCCCTGCTTATGTGCTGGTAGGAGCGTATTCCAGCTAGATTAATAATATATCTCTGACTGGCCAGGAAGCACTGCCATTAACTGCTGATGAACTGATAAATGGCAGAACTAGCTCACATTGCTGCAATAATAAATTGCGATCAATAGGATTCTAACAACTCGAACATGGGCACTTTCTGCCGAGGCATTAGTAGATGTGGATTGGAGTATTGATAAAATGGCATCAAAAATCCTTGTTACAATGGATATTCCGATCATTCGGATTCCGACACCTACGTGCATAGCTCCCTTTTGTCGAGAAATTGTAGCCACCGTCAGAACTCCTGATCTCAAATGTCACTCTGATACGATAGGAAATTGCGTTCTTTCGGATTCCTACCCATCCACCTTCTGACGAGACATTGGAAAAAATCGAACAAATCGTGTAAAATTCGGATGGATAGATAATCATTGATCCTCTACAAGGATTGTTCAAGACATAAACTCGAATAATAGAGTATTTAGTAGATGACTCATTCCAAAGGCTGTTATTTTTACACAATAATACGCCGAGATGGATATAATACTGACAGATCGAATTATGGCTGTGCAAATGAAGACTTCCGAATATTCTTTGGTTAAATGCAATGGAATCCTGTCGCTCCCCTCCGAAATTCGTGTGTCGGCATAATCTATAAGAATATTTTAGATTAGCTTATGCCTTAACTTATATCATATTCCGTGTGAGACAATATATCAGTATGGGACATTTAATAGTATCGATTAATACATACTCCAGGCAGAATAATTGGCCAGGTATGAGGACTTCCAGATATAAATCTGGTCCACAAATATAAAAATGCGAATTTTTATCGACAAACATTGTTTTCGAAGTATTTTCCAGTATCCAAACCAATTGGTGAATCATTCTTAACACCCCGATTAAGACGCCTCCAAAACATGCATTTATTATGCTTCAACGGGATATCCTATGACGAAAATTATTGAGCACACATTTTTATAATGTACATAAATATTGAATGTCAAAGCTGTACGGCGGATGGCCCCCTCATCCGTTTCTATGAAATTGGATATTCCGTTCGCTTCATATAACACTTACAAATTTCCATAATTTTAACCCTTTGTGGGGAGGAACTTGAAGGAATAAACCGATAAGCCCATATTCCAACATTATATATACATGATTTAAATATTAGGTGATAACGGATAGTTCGTTCACATGATATGACTAAATTAATTTTCAGCAAAGTGTTGACCATTCTGTGTAGGAGGTACCAGAAGGAGGGGACCTATGGGTCTCATCTTTGAACTTAATCCGTATATATTAAAATTATTAAGATGTGTAAAGTTCCAATGAAAATGGACATTCTTTCGCTTTATATGAAATTTAGATATTATCAAAATGTGCATCCTTTGTGGGGGAGGAACTAGAAGCAGTAGACCGATAAGTCCTATCTCCCAACATTATATAAGTATAATTAAAATATTAGGTTATGAAGAGTTTATCCGATTTAAATCCGATTAAATCGGGTAGTCCGTTCACATGATATTACAAAATCAATTTTCAGCAAAATTTTGACCATTTTGTGTGGGAGATAACAGTAGGAGTGGACCGATATTCCCCACCTCCGAACTTGATTTAAGTTCTGAAGAAATATAACGATGTACATACGCAGCAGCCATACATCAGATTCAAATTGTCTGAAACAAAATTTGTAAAAAGAAACCTGGGGACTAAAATCAATATTTCGATGAGGCACATTAGCCATACGGTTGAGGGGATAAAAAAAGGTATTCTAAGCAATCCGCATGTGTCTTGTTTTTGAGCGATAGTCCCGTCAGGTAATTATGCCAGGATGCCCACTAAATTCCATTTTTGGCAGATTGTTTTTTTCGTTTCAATGTAAAAAATACAACACATGATCGTAAGTCAAACCGTATGCTAAAAACTTACGAACTTTCCAATTGAAATGGTGCGTCAGATAATTAGTAGTGTTATGTAGGTTTGAAATATACAAATATTAATTTGTAAAAAATTGAAGGTCAACATGTCAAGGTGTACTAAATAAATTTTAAAATTATTTTTATACCCTTCACCACACTGTGGTACAGGGTATTATGTCTTTGTGCATATGTTTGTAACAGGCAAAAATAATCGAGATAGACCCCTGGTTCCTTTTGAGAATATGCATAGAATCACTTTCTGAGTCGATTTATGCATGTCCGTCCGTCTGTCCATGTTAAATTCTAAACAAAGTACTGGTCGCATTTATGATCCGAATTGGATGAAATTTGGCACAGCTCATTTGTTTGGCCCAAGGACGAACCCTATTGAAATTGGGAAAAATCGGTTCAGATTTAGATATAGCTCCCATATATATTTTCGTCCGATTTAAGGTAAATGGTGTACCAAAGTCCCTATATATCTTTCGATTTGCACGACATTTGGCATAGCGTACTGAATTATGTGTAAAATGATGTGTGCAAAGTTTCGTGAATGATGTTGCTAGGTCGATTGACACAACGTACTGAAGTAATATAAATTAGTCTATGGCAAGTTTTCCTGAAATCGGTTCAGATATAGACATAGAACAAACACGCTGCGTCTGTTAGAATACATATGTAGAATATACCCAAAGTGGTGAAGGGTATCATATAGTCGGCTCAGCCCGACTTTACTAGTCTCCTTACTGTTTTTTTTTTTTTTTTTTTTTTGAATGCTTATGAATTTTATGGATTTAAGTCCATATTTTTCAACTGTGAAAATCATATCATATAATACCCTCACAACATAGTTGTGTAGGGTACAACAATGCATGTGCGTAGTAGTTCGTAAAATAGAATAAATTATGACTTCTTTCTACTCACACGCAGTAATAACATCTGCATATTTTTCATTTCTCTAACTAGACTAACTAGAAAAGCAAACCCCAAACCAACGACTACGACGACGACGAGAAGAACGTATATTTTCCAATTGCACTAAATCGTATCTAGTACAAATATCTCGAGTAGAAGAAGAAGAAAAAAACTAAAATGCTTGAAATTTATGTTCAAGTAATAAACAAACATATTTAATAATAATTTTTACGTTATTTATGAGTATGAATTTTTGTTTGCAACAGGAAATTGTGCCAGTAGAAGAAACATTTAACTCCAAAGAACAGGATAGACCTGACCTGAAGGAGATGAGAATCGATACGAGATGGGAATAGAAGATCATAAAAAATAAACAAACTTACCTCATTCGTTGTGTTTTTTTGTGCAAAAAGCAGAAGATGCGTATCTGTAGTATGTGATATTTGTTGTTATTGTTATTATTGTAAAGTTTACGTTTCGTTTGGGTTTTGGATTTTTTTTCTCATTTAGTGTTTTTTTCTTTATTTGCAACAAAACATCAAAATCCAATCAAATGTGTATTGCCGGTGTTTTCATATCTGTAAAATAAACAAGAAAATATTTGGATTAGATTTCATATTTTAATGGAATTTCTTTCTTTTATGCTATTTGTAAATAGACAGAGAGAGGGAGAGAGATAGGGAATGCATTCTCGTGTGCGTGTGTAGATTTTGTGTATTGAGAAGATAGATATGATAAATATTTGCTTAGGAATTTTCGTTACTCTAAACAGGAAGAATGTGTGTAGGTAAACAGGGAGAATTAACAACATCACCCTTTAGAGAAGAGGTTAATGGGTTAAAAGGACATTGTTTGCCAGGTGTAGCAAGCAAAGGAATCAATAATTCCACTGCCAAATTATTTGTGCCAGAGGTATTGTAGACAAATTATATTTTAAATGATTGAATGAAATATATGTAATGATACATTTTATGCATGTGGCCTATACGCATTTATATCCCGTTTTCAATACCAAGCATTCTAAGCGTATTAGCAATGTAAACCAGTAAGGAAAGTAGTAAAGTCGGACGGGGCCGACTATATAATTATACCCTTCACCACTTTGGGAATATTCAACAGATGGAATCCTAACAGACGTCGCATTTTTGAAGGACCATTAACATGAAATTAAACTTGTCATTCTGCAACCTATACTAAATGTTGGTCAGATACAGAGTTGCTTCTTACAATGGGACAAAATTATTTTAAGCAAAATATCGAAATCTAAACCGATTTCATCGAATCTTGTCACATGTTAGGTTACACTTATTTCAGTATGTTTTTTGCATTCGGCCACATTTTGAGTTCTTCATTAACTTATAACTCCAAATTTCGTGCAAATCGAAGGATATATAAGGACTTTGGTGCACCATTTACATAAAATCGGACGAAAATATATATGGGAGCTATATCTAAATCTGAACCGATTTTCACGAAATTTAACACAAATCTTTCTAGACTTAATTCAGTACGCTATGCCAAATTACGTGCAAATCGAAGGATATATAGGGACTTTCCCAATTTCAATAGGGTTCGTCCTTAGGCCAAATAAGTGAACTGTACCAAATTTCATCCAAATCGGATCATAAATGCGACCTGTACTTTGTTAACAACCAGTAAGGAAAGGAGTAAAGTCGGCCTGGGCCGACTATATGATACCCTTCACCACTTCGGGTAAATATGTTTCCGAAAAGACGTCGCTTTTTGAAGGAATTTTGACATGAAATTGAACGAACTTAAATATCTGATTTTTATATCTTTCTGGAACCTATGCAGAATTTCATTCATTTGGGCAAGTTTAGAGTCGTTTGCGCACAGTGGGACAGATTTGTGTAAATCGATTTAAAGCAAACTTGACACACGCTATTCGGTATGCTGCACTGTTTAAAATTTAATCTCAATAAACAAGTCGAAATTATATTTGAAGCAAACTTGCCAGAGATTAATTTATGCTAATTTCAATACGTTGTGTCAATTGGCCTAGCTGTGGATCTTTAGTGCACAATTTACTTATAATCGGACGAAAATGTATATAGGAGGTGTACACATCATTCCACACTTATTTCAATACGCTATACCAAAATTCGTGCAAATCGAATGATTTTTAGAGACCATTTACCTAAAATCGGACGAAACTATGTATGGAAGCTATATCTAAATCTGAACCGATTTTCACGAAACTTAGCACACATCATTCTAGACTTAATTTAGTACATTATAACAAAATTCATGCCAATCAAAAGATTAGCAGGGGTTTTGGTGCTCCAATTGCCCAAAATCGGGCGAAACTATATATGGAAGCTGTATCTTAATCTGAACCGATTTTCTCGAAACTTAGCACACGTCATTCTAGACGTAATTCAATACGTTATGCAAAAATTCGTGCAAATCAAACGAATTTCAGGGACTTTGGTGCACCATTTACCTAAAATCGGTACCCCATTTACCTTAAATCGGGTGAAACTATATATGGGAGCTATATCTAAATCTGAACCGATTTTCACGAAACTTGGCACACGTCATTATAGACTTAATTAAATATTCTATGCCAAAATTCGTGTAAATCAAATGATTTTCAGGGACTTTGGTGCACCATTTACCTAAAATCGGGCGAAACTATATATGGGAACTATACCTAAATCTGAACCGATTTTCACGAAACTTTGCACACATCATTCTAGAGCCAATTCAGTAGGCTGTACCAAATTTCGTGCAAATCGAAAGATATTTAGGGACTTTGGTACCTCATTTACCTTAAATCGGACGAAAATATATATGGGAGCTATATCTAAATCTGGACCGATTTTTCCCAATTTCAATAGGGTTCGGCCTTGGGCCAAACAAACACACTGTGCCAAATTTCATCCAATTCGGATCATAAATGCGACCTGTACTTTGTTTACAATTTAACATGGACAGACGGACGGACGGACGGACATGCATAAATCGACTCAGAAAGTGATTCTATGCATATTCTCAAAAGAAACCATGGGTCTATCTCGATTATTTTTGCCTGTTACAAACATATGCACAAAGACATAATACCCTGTACCACAGTGTGGTGAAGGGTATAAAAATACATGGACGGGCGGACAGACGGACAAGCATAAATCGGCTTAAAAAGTGATTCTATGCATATTCTCAAAAGGAACCATGTGTCTATCTCGTTTCCTTTTGCCTGTTACAAACATATGCACAAAGACATAATACAAAATCAGTCTATAATATGTATTAAGAAGACAAATATGTATGGAGTCTCCGATGAAAATTCCGAGGTGTAACAAACGGAATGACAGAAGGAATATACACTCCATCTTATTTTGAAGAGTATAAACACCTTGATCATATGGTTCGAAGCTGTGATAGGATCATCAACATACCGAAAGTGGGGTCAGACATACATAAGTGGGCTATGTCGAAATATGAACCAATATTAAATATTTAGTGACAAGAATGTGACTGTTTATAAATTTGGAACATAACTTCCACAAAAATCTTCCATTTAGATTTCCTGTTGCTGTCCTAAAAATCATATCTCGGGATATTATGATAAGAGTTTGTAACTATTGGTCCTAACTATTGGTCCGTCTGTCCATGGAGTTATGTGGAACGGAACCATATCGGGTGCAATTTCGGATGAACCCTGGAGATGATGTATATCATCTAAATCATCATATCAATTGCACATGCAACAATGCATTTCGAAAACGTATTAAATAAATATTGGGAGGGTGAGTACTCTGGGGGAGTATACACTAATGAGATTTTAATTTGAGGAAAATACATATTTCCATATTTAGCCCAATCATATCAAATTACTAGCTTCACACCAACACTATCGATATGATCGGAAACACAAAATAGATCAGAGACATGTAATAAATATTACAACTGGACCCTAATAAACGAATTGCCAAGAAAAAAATTATGAAAGGTAACGGAAGTGACACTTAAGTGACAGCAATGATGGATTATATATACACGCAAGCATGTGTTATATGTTTCCAACAAACAAACGAAAAAGAAAAAAATATGAAAAATGATCACTGATTACAAATAATCAGTTTAAATTAAGAGTCTCCCCAAGCTACAACAACAAAAACACCAATAACATTCATGCATCCATCCATCGACTCAAATGATCTGCTGAACACATTTGAGTGTTGCAATGGATCGGATCAATTTCAAGTCATATGTATCTATCTCTACAATATACTAGATTGATTGCTTCAAATGTATTGCTTTTATAGACACTAAAGCATAAAATGAAGAAAAGTAAAAAACCTAACAACAACGTGATAAAGAAACAGACATAACATAAGACAAAAGAAAAAGTTAAAACAACAACAACTGAACTGTCAGCAGATAAGGAATGCAACCGAACCGAAAAAGGCATATCTGTATCTTGAACCATAT
The DNA here is from genome assembly GCF_032173495.1 of Musca vetustissima. NCBI lineage: Eukaryota > Metazoa > Arthropoda > Insecta > Diptera > Muscidae > Musca > Musca vetustissima. The sequence continues at coordinate 45,023 of NW_026875517.1, read as the reverse complement.
CCCATAGCAAGCCAGAGATAATTATATAGTGTTTTTATTGTTGCTGCTGTCGTTGTTGTTGCGCCAGCCATAATAAAGTGCAATAAAAACAATATAGCAATAAAAAAAGAGAGGAATTGTGTCACATGCCTAATGAAGATAATATCAATATCAGGAGGAAAAGTGAAGGTAACCGGTAGACTATCGGAGCCAAGCTTAAAGTGAATAAAAAACATATACTTAAAAAAATCTCTTGAGAAAAGATTTTTTTTAAATCAACGCCTCTTGTGGTTTCTTGAATAAAGATTTTTAAAAAATATTCTATAAAAAATCCACGCCTCTTGTGGTCGCCTTTTGAAAAATATTTTATAAAAAATACACGCCTCTTGTGGTCGCCTTTTGAAAAATATTTTATAAAAAATACACGCCTCTTCTGGTCGTCCTTTGAAAAAATATTGTTTAAAAAATCCACGCCTCTTGTGGTCGCCCTTTGAAAAAATATTCTATAAAAAATCCACGCTTCTTGTGGTCGTCCTTTGAAAAAATATTCTATAAAAAATCCACGCCTCTTGTGGTCGTCCTTTGAAAAAAAAGTATTCTTTAAAAAATCCACGCCTCTTGTGGTCGTCCTTAAAAAAAAGTATTCTTTAAAAAATACACGCCTCTTGTGGTCGTCCTTAAAAAAAAGTATTCTTTAAAAAATCCACGCCTCTTGTGGTCGTCCTTTAAAAAAAATATTCTTTAAAAAATCCACGCCTCTTGTGGTCGTCCTTTAAAAAAAGTATTCTTTAAAAAATCCACGCCTCTTGTGGTCGTCCTTTAAAAAAAAAGTATTCTTTAAAAAATCCACGCCTCTTGTGGTCGTCCTTAAAAAAAAAGTATTCTTTAAAAAATCCACGCCTCTTGTGGTCGTCCTTAAAAAAAAAGTATTCTTTAAAAAATCCACGCCTCTTGTGGTCGTCCTTTAAAAAATCCACGCCTCTTGTGGTCGTCCTTTAAAAAAAGTATTCTTTAAAAAATCCACGCCTCTTGTGGTCGTCCTTTAAAAAAAAAGTATTCTTTAAAAAATCCACGCCTCTTGTGGTCGTCCTTTAAAAAAAAAATATTCTTTAAAAATCCACGCCTCTTGTGGTCGTCCTTTGAAAAAATATTCTATAAAAAATCCACTCTATTTGAGGTCCTTTAAAAAATACATTCTTGAAGAGGATCAGGGTTAATGTAAAGCTATTCACATATATGTATGTAAGTGTTTGTGCACATACATATGTCCTTCATACGTATTGCTCAGCATGAAACGCATGAGTGACATGACTAAGGCATCTTGACTTGTTCCTCTCCAAGTGATGTATGTGTGTGTGATGTGATGACTCCACTGCTGCATGGCTTTGGGGAAATGTAAAGTTTCTTGGCAATAAAAGAAAATACAACAATACCCATACATCTAACTATTTCCACTGCATCGTCAATGAATGTCTTTTGCGAATTTTGTATTGCTTTGGCTGCCACATGCACTCCGAAGGTGAACGCTTTCAGAAGTCAAGACAAAAAATAATAAAAAAGTATTATTTTTCAATTTATTGATGATGTTCAATCTCTTACTGGTCTTGGGGTTCGGTTGCCTTATCATCTTTCTTTTGTAAAGAGACAACATTGACGATTGAAGAAACAAAAACACAAAAATTGCAAACACACACAAAACTATATTTTTCCTTCATCTTCTTCTTCTTCTGCATATTCAAAAGAAAGTAAAAGAAGGTTATTAGGTTGATTAGTTTTTCTTTGTTCGCAGCCCTACACAAAAATATTGTAAATGCAACAGTAACAAAACTGCAACTGTTACATGACCAAGTGAGGTCATGCGTCTTTATAAAAATATATATTGTATCAGAAAAAATATATAATAACAAAAAAAATCAAATATTGTGGGTGACCAGACGACGGCAAAGGGGAAATGTCAAAAAGGTTCTCAACAAAGCGAAATTGCATTTTAAAGGACCATTGAATATCACATTGAACTGTATTTCTTGTTTTTTTTCGATTTCCTCTACATCGTGTTTTTCTTTTTCCTCTTCTTCATCGAAAGCTTGTTTATTTGCACAATTACAAAGAAATGTCCTCATTAGTCGGACAAATTGTCTAACAATATTTTCTTTTTGTTTTGTAATTTGTGAAGCAATTATTGTGTATTTGCCTTGTGCTTGGGTGTGAAAGTTCAAATTGCCAATAAGTGCTTAGCAAGGATGGTCCGTGTGACGAATTTTTTGGTTTTCGACTGTCAAAATGGTGTAAACGTCGAAAACGTCATATACCTGTATAAAATGTAATAAACGTCATTTATTTCAATATTATCAGCATATACAGTTATTTTCAAGAATACATATTATTTTTACATATATCTCACTATACCTTGCTAGAACTGGTAAAAATTACTAAAGTTTTTTGAGAAGAAAATTTTGAAATTTTATATTAATTTGAGTTAAGCATGCGTAATATCCAGATTGATTAATGGAAATTGCTATTTTGTCAAAAACCTAATGGATTTGGGTCCTGCTCTCTATTTGCAAAAGACTCTAGAATTCGATTTTCACGATCCTCTCTAGATACTAATTTAATATTATTACAGAAATTTTGAAATGCTAGAAAAATCATATTTTAAACTGCCAACCAAGCTCCCGAAGTTTCTGGCGAGTCACTGTATATGTGTTTGATCTAGCATTGTCGTGATGGAACATGACACATCTCTTGATGGCCAATTCTGCAGGTTTCTGGTCAATTGTAAATAGTTTTAAACAGTTTTATAAACGATTTTTAGCTCCTGGACGATGTTACGACTGATAATATGCCGGTCAACTTCGATCATTTCTCCGATTCTATCGACATTTTCTAAGACCGGCGTACCTGTTCGAGGTGCAACTTTAACATCAAAAAATCCTAACTGGAATCTAACCAAACCGAAGTTGCACATAATTAGCTGTTGCAGTATCGGAACCATAAACACCATTCACAATTTTAGCCGCTTGGCTTGCATTTCCCCTTTATCATAGATTAACTGTAAAATTTACCGAATTTGCTCTTTGTTCACTTCCATTTTTAACCCGCTGTAACTCACAAATGAATGCCCCAACCAAATACAGCAGTTAACTTTTTTACAGCGAAATATCACCCTTCGACGAGCATAAATCTGCCGAAAAATTAATGGATTTCTTCTTTCCCAACCTAATATTTTAGCCTGAAGGATATAGAGCCGATAAGTTTATAGAATATCCAAGAGGAGTGGTTGTCCTTTAAATTGATACTAATTATATTGTCTTATGGGCCAAATATTGATTGGTCGGCCCCGTCCGACTATACTGCTCCGCTTACTAGTTTTTTTCTATACTCAAATCTATTAACTCATTATGGGCCTGAGATTCCATTTTGATCAGTGTCCCGTTTCAGGCAATTTAAGAGGGATCAAACTATGCACATCGCAATATTTCTTTCAAACTAAACTCAAGTTGGAAAATGGAAAAAATCGGTAAATTCCTTATTGCACAAACCTGCAAATTTTGCACAACCTTACATTCTCCGAAGATTTTAAGATTTATAAATCGTATAAGAAACGAACATTTTTATTTTATACCCTGTGAAGAAGATATTCTTGAATATACCCTCATTAGCCATAAGGTTATGTTCACTTTGATACTGCAAAAATGTGCCTCATCGAAATATTGGTTTTAGGTCCCAGGTTTCTTTGGACAAAATTCGTTTCTGACAATTTGAAGTCAATTTACTAATGACCGTCCGTTGTTGTTGAAAATGAAAATATTTTTCCTGTTAAAATTCAATCTGGTTCTGTCTCCATTTTAAGAAATGCAGCTACTTTCACTGGCTTCAAGCACAGATCTTCAGGAGTAAGATGAGTAGATTAGGATGGGCAATTGAATAAGTGCAGTGTGGTATGAGGGCCTGTACCACATGCTGGGCAGACATTCTGCACCTGGTCATCAATCCGTGCCCAATATGAATTGAGACGAAAGCACCATCCTGAACGTAATTGGGCCAAAACTACTCTGGTTAGTCTGGGCAGCTGACGTTCTTCAGCGGCTATGGGTGGGGGGTGAGCTACGATGACGGCATTAAATCTGTATCCCTTCAGCGCTGCATCAGTATGAATGCTATTCAGACCTGCTCGATAGGCAACTTGATCTAGAGGCTCTGTTTTATAACGTTGAACCTCTCTTATCCATCATATGATGGTTGGGATGATTGTCCTGAAGCACCCAACGAAAGCATATTGCTATGCTGACGTAAGGTAAGGATTTTCGTCTCTTTATGAAAATGGTCCACTGGTGTCATGAGGAGGCACCCTATCGCAGTTCTCAGGGCGGCGTTCTGTCAGGTCTAAATACTTCTCCATTATGTATCACTATTGTTCGCAGGCCACACTGGAACCGCATAGCTTGCCACAGACCGACCGAGGTCAACAAGGTTTTCTTATCTGCGCCCCTGCCGGCAAGCGACTTGAGGACCTTGTTCCTACTTTTCAACTTATCGCAGATAGCTGTGGTTTGCGCAGACAATTTAAACATACTGTCGAATGTGACCCCGAGTATTTTGGGGTAGTTGGTGGTCAGAATTGTATGCCCCTCGACCTGCAAATTCAACGGCATTCTCATCTCCATAGTCCATGTGGTGAATAATGTGGCTGTCGACTTCGTGGCGGACATATTCATATTCCTCGCTTTGAAGAAGGCTGCTAATTCGACGATATAGGCGTTCAACCTCACACATATGTCCTCAACAATGGAACCCGACGCCATGATCGTACAATCATCTGCATCTGTAACGATATCCACTAACGTCGTTTCCAAAGCCTGGACAATGGGCAGGATAGTCCCGCTACTGAAGCCGGGCAAGGATGCCAGTAAAGGTTGAATCTTAAAGATTTCACTTTTGTCGCCAGTAGCGAAGACTCTTGAGGCATTACTCCTCGCCAGCATTCGAGAAAGCTAACCAGTTCCGGATCATCAACATGGATTCCGTAAGCAACACAATACAACAACAGCGTTGCACGCCATCCCCACACATATAAGTCGAGGACTTAACCAGAACCGGCCGTGCGATTGAACAGTGTTGGTAGCGCTTGATTTATCAAAAGCCTTTGATACTGTCAGCCTATTTGAAGACATTGAGAGCATTTCCCTCCGGCCAGGTTTAAAACGTTGGATAATCAAATATATGCGTGGACGCTAGTCATACGTAGAGTTCCGGAACAAGAAGTACAAATCCCGTAGAGTTAAACAGGGAATTCGCCAGGGCGGAGTGATTTCTCCGGAACTGTTTAACCTCTACCTTTCCGGTATTCCACACCCTCCGGACGGCGTAGAAAATTTACATTACATATGTACACAGAAACTCTCGAAGGGTGTAATCAATTTCATCCAAACTTTGTACAACATAATATTTCTTTCAAACTTAGTTCAAGTTCGAAGATGGGGAATATCGGTCATCTCCTTTTGGTAGCTCCCCCACAAAATGTTCAAAATTGTAGTAAAAATTAATTTTATAACATCATGCGAACGGATTATCCGATGCGAAACAAAATTTGCACAACCTATAATCTCAAATTTTATGTTTTGGGGTTTGTCTTTAAAAATAATCCTTTAATATGGTTCGAAATTACATATATAAGACCAAACGTGCTTGTATTGAGGAAAATGCGATACAAAAAGCAATTTCTGATGTTGTGTGTGGCCCTATAACAGACTTATAACAATGATAATTACTAGACTATGCTTATGGGTGCCGAATGTTTCTCGTCAAATGCCAAAACTACCCCGGGTAGGGGTACTTTCGACGAATGTAACTCTTTTAACAAAACTGTACAAATATTTAACTCATATTCATTTATTATATATTGTTGTATTTATGGTCTTGAAAATAGGAACTTTGTGATCCTGGAGCTGTCAAATTTCAATTATCGTCTTTTGATGGATAGTGGTGTACTACAATGTCCCAAAAATATGCTTCGAATTCCTATACAAGCTACCCAAAATATATTCACAATAATTGATGACTAATTTTAACCAAATAAATGTTCATCCGAAAACGAAAAGCCTTAATTCTAACAAAAAGTGAACATGTAGCAATCGATTAAAAATGGCTTAAATTTGACAAATATCAAACAATAACAAAAACAACTGACTAATTGAAAAATCAAAAAGGCCATTTGATTCAATATCATGACTAACAGTTTGTCCAACAAAAACAACAACAACGCATGCAACCAAATTTGGTAACCTGGAACACCTAAATTGGTTAGTCAAATACATTTATCATTTACGCATGAGTTAATAACTCTCATATCTATAAAAACAAAAAAACAAGGAGGAGTAGTGCAAAACCCGTCAAAGTGATAACCACAAAACACACAGAGAAAAAACAAGAAGACGACAAAAACTAAACCAGGGATTTCAAAGAAAATGTTCGTTGTTTGGAAAATAAAATGACTGTAAGAGACACTTGTGCGCATACATAAATAAGAAAATTATATAGTTAGGGGCAGTAAACATTTATTTAGTCATGGATCGGTCCATTTCAAAACAGTACTTGTGTACATGAACAATTTAAATGTTGTGTATGTGGCAGACGATTTTCTCTGTGAGACGATAGGACAGCATCAGAAGCACCAAACCGAACATACAAATACTGTAAAACTACGATTAAATGGTAGCGAGGAAAATAACCTAAAGGTAACATCATTTTAAAAGAGCATAAAGAATATGTGACTGCGTGCATTCGTCAGAAAGGGCCTCCACATCGTCTTATTTATTTATGGGAAGTACAAACACACCACTTAGTAGTGATTCTCCTCTTGCTCCTCCTACTGCTCTTCCCTATGCACTTTGCGGTCATAACAAATATTGCATTTATCTAGATAGTTGGTTCGCTGGGGCAAACATTCTCCTTTGAACATATCTACCCACAATCGTAACATTTGTCGTAGATTTCCACTTGGATGTGTTTGTGTGTGTGTGATTTTTGAAATCACCGTCAAATCCAAAACAAAATCTTCATAGATTAGGTTATATGTTTGAGTTGGCTTTGTATGTATATTTAACCTTATATTGAAGATATGCAGCAGAGTATATCTCTATGTAAATTGTACGTGTGTGCAACTACGTTTCTGAGGGTGATACGAGGGTAGATAGTTTGCCTTTGAGAAAACGAATTAACAACCAAGTTCCGTCAGGCCCACCTGCTTTACCCTTAAGCAAGTGATATGATTTTAACCATTCTTAAAAGAGTCGGGACTTTTACATGTAGTCTATGATACTTTAAATTATCCACTAGTAGTTTGTTTATGCTTTGGGAAAATGAAATACCACGTACCGAAAAAAATCAGGACCTTTTATTTTATTTAGCGGGAATCAGGAATGCCAAATTACAACAACTTCGGGTCTAGGACCTTAAAAATACCGAAACTGAGGAAGGACCTTCTGGATATTGGTTTCCTCAAAACATGGACCTACATCGAAATTCTGAAATGCTAAATTGCAGTCACTTTGGTGGTGATATTCGGCGCTATGTCAAAACAAATATTTATATTGCAACTGTACTGCAATAAGGTCTTTCACCATTCAAGAAGCCAGAATAGGGGGAAAATGCGGATCTAACTTTCAAAATACCGACAATGAGGCGTGACCTTTATATGAGAGCTGTATCGAGACATGGACCTAAATATAGGGAGTGCGAAATTGGTTAAAACTTTTTTGCTAAATCCTAATGAATCTCATGGGCACCTTATACATATTCGCAGGCGGTTGAGTTGACTTTGGTAACATCCTTAATGGTTGTGTATAACGGACGTTCATGCAACGAGACAATTCCAAGCTAAAGCTTGCCAAAAAAACAAAAAACAGTAAGGAAAATAGTAAAGTCGGACGGGGCGGACTATATGATACCCTTCACCCTTATTCAACAGATGAATCCTAACACACGTCGCATTTTTAAAGGACCAGTAAAATGAAATTGGATCAATAAACATGTCATTCTGCAACCGATACAAAATTTTTCATTTGGTCAGATATAGAAGCTATATATAAATCTGAAGCAATTTCAGGGAACTTAACACACATCATTCTAGACCTAATTCATTAAGCTGTGCCTAATTTCGTGCAAATCGAAAGATATATAGGGACTTTGGTGCACCATTTACATTAAATAGGACGAAAATATATATGGGAGCTGTATACAAATCTGAACCGATTTTTAAGAAACTTAACACACATTATTCTAGACCTAATTCATTACGCTGTGCCAAATTTCGTGAAAATCGAAAGATATATAGGGACTTTGGTGCACCATTTACCTTAAATCGGACGAAAATATATATGGGAGCTATATCTAAATCTGAAACGATTTTTCCCAATTTCAATAGGGTTCGTCCTTGGGCCAAATAAGTGAGCTGTGCCAAATTTCATCCAAATCGGATCATAAATGCGACCTGTACTTTGTTTGCAATTTAACATCTACAGACGGACGGACGGACATGCGTAAATCGACTCAGAAGGTGATTCTATGCATACTCTCCATAGGAACCATGTGTCTACCTCGTTTCCTCTTGCCTGTTACAAACATATGCGCAAAGACATAATACCCTGTACCACAGTGTGGTGAAGGGTATAAAAATAGATTTAACTTGTAAATATGCCGTGCCCATTTCTTCCAGCTGTATTCATTCGATATTGCTTGAACACCTACCCGGAAAAAAATTAGATCTCATTGAATTCCACACAATTAGCATTAAATGGTTGGAAAAATACAATCCCAATGTTTATAAGATCATTATAGTTGACGAAAACATCAATGGACCGTATGGGTCTTAGAACACAAATATGTATGGACTTTTACGCTTGAATAACTTTTTACAGGCAATTCCGATCAGCTTTTCTAATTAACTGGCCAGATTCCCTTCCTCGTGTGTTGTTGTTGTAGTGTGTGGTGACTAGAAAAACACAAAAATCAAGCTTTCTGTCCTTTTCATCCTCTGAAAATCATCCGATCTTTACGAAAAATGTTAAGCATCACCCTTAACCATAACAGGAATCTCATACGCGACATTTGCTCTCTATACTGTCGTAATTGTAGTACTCAATAATATCAAAATAAGTATATCCTTACATACAACAACATAATTGTCATCAATTTAAAGATCAACCACTCAGGCCTATGTCCTTCAAGAGTAAATATACGCCAATGAATACAAATTTTGTGTGGCTGCTAAATGTTGACAGATCTTCATAAAAACTGTCACACTTATTCTATGGTCAGACACCTTTCGGGATGTTTATAAATGTTGCCTCTATAGCAACCAGAAAAACAGAAAATAAGGTATTAGATCCATTTCATCCCTAATATTCTTCTTTGAGCCGATACCGTCCTACATGCAAAATTTGACGATTGGACGTGACGATTGGTCTATAACTGTGGCCTGAATCGTGTTTACAAATTATAATGAGCACACACTTTTCTATATCGACTCAGCTAGTCGAGATATTACGATCGGTATGCTAAAAGGTGGGTCTAGGACCAATATTTCGCGGCGTTACAAGCTCTTGGGGCTAGACGTATAATTAAAATTTGCTTTTATTAAAATAGTGGATGATAAAATTGGAAGATATTAGTCTTCAACCAAATTGTCTGTAACTTAATATTTGGGTTATTATTTCTACCAAAAATGACAAATTTTCATCGCCTTTAGGGTACCCCATATAACATAATCCCCATTATTCGGTATTATGGAGATTTTAAGCACTTTTTCAATCAAATAAGCTATATTTCAAATTTAAGTTGTAATAATAATATTTATCTTTTGTTTATGCACATAATACAGAACCCAACGATTTCGTGCTCTTCTGATATTAAAAACTTCTAAGAAATGAAAGACTTAATTTTTTATATACAATTTTGAATTTATTATTTTTCTTCTTTTTCAAAATCTGGTTTCACAATTGTTTTTAAAAATGACTTGATTTATTCAACTTAAAAAAAGACCGCTATTTTCGATCCACCCTATTTAATTTTTACTCTTTTCTTGTAGAATCGTAACCAGCGTCCCCGAAAACTTTATATGTGATATTTATTTATTTCATAAACCCACCGCTCTAATTATGGGCAAAAAATGGAATCTCTGGTCCATGGCAAAACGCTTCAAAATACCGAAAATTTAATATATATAAGGGCTATACCAAAACGTGGACCGATGATATATCAAGCATCGGTCCAGTAGCAACGTATGTGCATCATTTCGAAGCTCCATGATTGATTTTAACAGACAGTCGAACAGACAGATATACAGATATATAATGGAGTTCATAAAAATGGTACAGAATGCTGGAGGATCGTTATGTGCAGGGTATCACCCTTAAAGGAAATTACGTGATTCATTGATCTTTTCATACCTGTGGTTAATATATTGAGTGCGCCTACGTTTAAACAAACATATGGATGTATTTACCTGAAAAGAGGCAAAAAACATGTTATTTTATTAGATATTAGATAAATCAATATTTATTTTGATATATTTCTATCCTAAACAACTATGTATTATTCTGTACCGCTCTAGAGGTCACTATTGTAAACCGAACATCACAAATTTTACACGGGGCAACGTCATGGGTAAATCGACATAGAATTTTATTTCTATCCGAAATGGGGTTTATGAGAAATATTTTGATGTGTTCCTTTAGTAGATTGGACGATAGGACTATTAACATCTCAGAGCATCATGTATCTCGACACCTTTACTGTAAGTTTAGTATGATGTTTATGATGCGATATCCACTCAATTGGGTTCTCAATTTCCCATACCGATCTCGATACAAATGCATAGCAGCATCAGCCACAAAGAAAGAACCTTAAAATGACGTTCTTCTGTTCTTCGTTTATGATTGTGCATTCATGCCTTTGCAAACGATTGTAAAGTGTCTATGGAACGTAAAATAAACATGATTTTTATGTTTGCGACGAAAGTGGTGCTGCCTTCTACTTTCATTCAATGGTGTGGGGTCTGGGGGAGTCCATGTCAACATGTTGGTAAAGAAAAGTGTGTTCCAACCCGCCATCAGACTACCTTTTACTTAAAAAAATAAACAACATGTTAAAGAGAGTATAAATGCGTGTATGTGCGGTGTGCATACATACACTTTTTCAGATGTTGCTTTTTACTCGTTGTTGCTGTTGTTGTTATTGTTCGATTGGGTGTTTGTGTTTTTGGTCTGGCTAACATTTAACATTTACATGACAAAAAAAAACAACCCAGTCAGCATGCCAGCCAACAGACGGGAATGACGTCGCCGGTTGGTTCTCTCTTTGCCGGGTTTGTCATTCAACCATTAACTTATCTATCGTTTGACATGGTTTAAGCAACAGCAGCAACAACAACATTATGATTGTTGTCACTGTCGTCATCAACAACTCTGTGGTAATTGTATGTGTGCTGTGTTGTGTTTGTTTGTTTGCAGTTCAAGCATTTTGAGAGTTTACATCGTTTGGGGGGAGATTCAACACGACAGAAGTTCAAAACCTCTAAAAATGCCTAAAGGGAATTCTTAGGAGTGGTGGTCCATATGCAATATGTGGACCATATATAGACTGACACACACACTCTTATAAGCACACGAATAAAGTCTCCCATCCCCACTGCAATTTGTAAAACCCACGACTAACTGACTTTTTGCCGTTATCGTCTATTTGACGTTGTGTGTTGCTGTTGTTGTCCCCTGTAAAATGCTTGAATGGTTTATCGCCAACATTCGCATTCAAACGACCCAACGATGTCTGTCATTCATTCATTCAATGCCGTTTTTGGTCGTAACTGATTGTTTCGCCTCTGACTGCATGCTTGAATAAGCACGTGTTTTTGACGACGATGATGTTAAGGTGGTAATGTTAAGGTGGTAATGGCGGGCGCGCTGCTGATTCTGCTGGTGCTTTTAAAGCATCGTTTCGTTTTGGAGTTCATATGTATGAATGGTACCATCATCATTATGTATTGTCGTTGTTGGATGTTTTCAATACGCAGCAAAACCTCAAAGCTTTGGCATTTTCAATGTTTGTTTCTGCTATGAAAACTGAAATGATGATGGCGGTAGTATATCGTGTGTGCGGGTGTATGTGTGTGTTCATTGCAATATGAAATGAATAAAAGCCAATTGTGCGTAAGATCTTTATGACCGTTTCCAAATAATAGTCGAAGACAACAAAAACCCTAATGACGAATAATGACAACAACAACAACAAAACCACACATACACACTTATTGACTATTAGATAAAAAGAACACTGGTCTACAGGAAATTAATATGGGCTTTATTGAAAATGCGTCGAGTTTTCCACTTAAAATGTAGAAGAATGTTAAAAATATATTTTTTACCCTCCTAAGATCACAAACTGTGCAACAAGATTTTTGTGGTGGAAAATTCATTCATATGCTCATTCATAAGCTATGTCTAAATCTGAACTGATTTTCATGAAACTTAACACGCGTCATTCTAGACTTAAATCAATACGCTATGCCAAATTTCGTCCAAATCTAAATGTATAGGGACTTTGGCGCACCATTTGCATTAAATCGGACGATAATATATATGGGAGCTATATCTAAATATGAACCGATTTTTCCCAATTTCAATAGATTTCGTCCTTGAGGCAAATAAATGACCTGTGCCAAATTTCATCCAATTCGGATCAAAAATGCAACATGAAATTTAACATGGACATGCATAAATGGACTCAGAAAGTGATTCTATGGATATTCCCAAAAGAAACCATGTGTCTACCTCGTTTCCTTTTGTCTGATACAAACATATGCACCAAGACATAAAATTTTGTAATAGACCAAGTATCAGTGGCCTGACAAATTTTTTGATGGTAACTCTAATGATCATAAAGAAAAATATTTATATCATTGTTTGTGACTATTGCAGGTTACTTTTGAGGTAACATGTCTTCAGTCAAATCGAAGGAGGTATATTTTTAAAACTATCTCGAGTCCTTGACCTTGCAAATGGGGACAAAAAAGATATTTCGAATTATTTTGGAAGATGTTGAAGTTAAAACACTTAAGAAGAAAGTAAAAATTACCGAATTACGAATAACTAAAAATTTTAAAAGTATGATTTTTAGAGTCCTGAAAAAAATAAAATAATTGAGATATTTAAATGGACAATAATAATGAACCAGTAAGGGGAGCAGATCTATAACCCGTGTCTGGGCGATACTTCGAAGTATTTGCACGCTCTTAATCGATTAGAGGTCAAGAGCTATTATTTTTTACCCTGGCATATTTTACGAATCATGTTTTGCCGGGGTAAACATTTATGCCATATAGTTCAAATTTATTTATTTTACACATAAAAGTCTTGGTTCAGTTGATCCTCAAAATATTGACCGACCTTTTCAAAGCAGCTATTATCTGTGGAAAATGTGTGATGTTTGGCTTACAAAAAAAGCCTCTAGAGTCACTAGGATGCCATATAGTAATAATGCTTTAGTATATTCACAAAATATGATCTTAACATGAACTTCCTTCAAGTTTCATAGCGCGACATTTTCACCTTCTAATCTGGTATTGGTAATATAACTCATATAAATACCTGTGTTTATCTTAGTACAACTCCCACATCCGAGTACATACTAATAATATAATATATATTAATTTAAAGGTCAACAGGTCAGTAGATATTAATTTAAAGATCCTCTCAACTTCTTGGGTCTATGTCCTCCAGGTGTAAATATATACACCATAGAATGCAAATTTAAGAATTGCATTTGTAACGTCGCGAAATATTGGTCCTAGACCCACCTTTAAGTATACCGATCGTCATATCTCGACTAGCTGAGTCGATCTAGACATGTGTATCCGTCCGTCCGTCCGTCCATTGTAATTTGTAAACACGATACAGGCCACAGTTATGGACCAATCTTCACGAAATTTTGCATGTAGGATGGGTTCTGCCCAATGGGTTCTGATTTTCTGGTCGCTCCAGACGCCGCATTTATGGCCCAAACACATCGAATTTTTGCATGGAGAAAGGGATCGGGTAAAAGAATAAGCTGCCTGTTTTGATAAATATCGGTCAATATTTAGCGGGTCAAATGGACCCTAATTTTTGTGTGAAAAATTAAAAAAAAAAATGTATTCTATAGCGTATATATTTACCACTGAAGGACATAGACCCGAGAAGTTGATAGTATATCCGAGAGGAGTGGTTGACCTTAAAATTGATACCAATTATGTAGTCGTAGGTACTCGGTTGCGGGAGTTATACTTAAATATTTACAGGTGTTTACGTATTCATACCACATATACCACAATGGAGGGCGGAAATATAGCGCTGATCGCTTTGAAATGTTCCATGAGGTTCCAGTTATGGTCAAGGACAACGCCAAAATGTTAGGTGATGACAGATAATAACTTTTCGGATGAAGTGGATCGAAAATGTAATTATTTTTACTTTTCGAGTCGAAAGCCGAACAACACAACAAAACCCACGGTGAAGGGAATCTGGACAAGTAATTAGAGAGGCTGTACTGATTATTAGTAACATTTCCTGACCTCTAACCAGTCAAAAGTGTGCAAAGATCGCGAAATATTGCCCAATCTCAGAATATAGAACCACAAAAAGTTAGATTTTCATGGAATTTGTATAGGGTATCGTATGGTCGGCCCCGTTCGACTATACTGCTCCGCACACTGGTTTTTATTTAATTTATTTTTCAGTGCTACATAGTCCCCATATAAAGATGCAAAACGTATTTTGAATGCACACCACATGTTCCGCAACGAAAGAACACCAGAATGATGTGAAGGATTTACCTTCAAAAAAATCGCGGATCTCGTCATAGGCTTCAAGACGGACTGTCTGGCAATTTTTCATCGTCGCCGTAGTCCTCATAATTTGTTTTCAATGGTGCTGAATCAAACTAAAGCTGATGATGACTTGATTTTTCTTTCATAAAAAGACACAGCTTGTAATAATTGAAGGAAGGGAAATAAAAATGAGCTCTCCTTGCATCTTCACGCAGTAAGTAATACAGATTATTTCACCATAGAAGGAAGTTGAAAGAAGACATTCCGCAAACATCAAAAACAATGGTCTTTGTTACAAGCTATGTAGGATGTCTGAACAAATCTACTTAACGCCATTGGCTATAAGTTTTGATTTCTAAATCAAATATCGACTGATTATAGTCAAATAAAGTGGTTAAGCGTATATTTTTCAGAATGTCGGGACATCTGAAGAAAATTCTTTGACTCGTCAAGAAAAAATAATACCGTTTTTCATTTTACATTAAAATAAATATTATAAATTATAAATAAATTTATAAATTAAATAAAAAAATAACAAATAAGTCAGAACTGTATGGCGAATTATCAATTCCACGTTTTGGACGGCTTGAGCCGGTGAGTCACAAGTCGCATTGTTATGATGCAAAAGGATTAGTTGTCTGTTGTTCGTTTTTCGAATTTTAATCAGTAAGCGATTTAGTATAGTCGGAA
Organism: Musca vetustissima; assembly: GCF_032173495.1. Lineage (NCBI taxonomy): Eukaryota > Metazoa > Arthropoda > Insecta > Diptera > Muscidae > Musca > Musca vetustissima. The sequence goes on along the minus strand of NW_026875517.1, from coordinate 29,497 downwards.
TGCGCTATATAATAACCTATAAAAATACCCCTGAAAAGTAACTTTCTGCGGATATAAATCTCAATTTTTTGCATTCTATTGATCGATTACAATTTATAGTATATATCCCGTATCCGAAAATATTCTTTAAAAAATCCACGTCTTTCCACGAGCCTTTCATGAGCTTTGAAAAAATATTCTTTAAAAAATCCACGTCTTTCCACGAGCCTTTCATGAGCTTTGAAAAAATATTCTTTAAAAAACCACGCCTTTCATGAGCTTTGAAAAAATATTCTTTAAAAAACCATGCCTTTCATGAGCTTTGAAAAAATATTCTATAAAAAATCCACGCCTCAATATTTATTTTGATGTTACAAAAAATATATGTAACTTAGTGTTATAGGAAAAAACTTATACCAGATATTGGTAAGCAACAACTTTGTTGCGCGAGATGATTTGGAAAATTAAAGGTGTTTTTCGTTCCATAAGTTTGTTTTTTGTTTGTTTCTTTTGTTGTTGTTATTATGTTTGCTTAATGGACCGCTTCTTTTTCAAGTTTTCTCCATTTACATTACCTATGACGGAAAGCCAGTATACCTTTCCTATGGTGGGGGCACATCTGGTGGGACTGAGCAATAAATGGGTTTTGTTTGTCGGTTAGCTAAATGACTGCGGAGTGTTGTGTTGTTGAATTTCACTTTACATTGTGGTTTTCTTATCACCCTATGAATGGAGAGGAGAGAGAGGGGTGGTATTGTGGCAACAGATGAACTCAAAGCGGTATGCTAGCATTTCAATTCCTATAAATATTTTCCACAGTTGGTTTGTGGTTCATTGGAAAAAGCTTTGGGTTTCTTTGGCGTTAAGAACTTTTAAGGGTGTGTTTATGGTTAATAAAATAAGAAACCTGGCCTGATATCTAAACTGTCACCACATAAGTCAAGCAGGGTGGGGGGAGATGGGTTGGGGGAGGTAAGTAAATTGTCTTCATTTTGTGGTTTTCCAATAAATATAAGAAGAGATACACACACACTCGCACATACATATGCCCTTTTAAAGAGTAAACAAAATTTTATTTGATCTACAACAAAATGTAGTCAACCAACCGCCTTAAAGGTAGTCCAGGTTAAATGACGTGGTTAGATAATTTGAAAAAAAGCCATAAAATTGTGAATGTGAAGGAAATTTTTAAACAGTTATTAATTAATATTAAATTCTTTTTATTTGGGTAATAAAAATATAGATAATTTTTTATACAGACTTTCTAATTTTTCAACGAAATGGAAATAGGGGTACTGCTCATAAAAATAGGTGTGAATGTACAGAACGACCTACTAAACTTTCTATTTTTTTTTCAAGCGAAATAAAAATTTATAATTGAAAACAGACCAAAATCAAGAACACTATCAATCTTCAATTCAGTTCACCTTTTTATAAAAAAATTCCAGACTATGATCAATATCATGTTTGTGTAGAAGACCTGGGAATTAAATTTGGGAATTTAATACAACAATTCCTCCAGCAAAAAATCTTAAGGTCAAAAAAGCACCAATAATTAATCTCCTTAATTTTGCCCCAAAAAAGAGAAGGAAAGAAAAAATGCCAAAAGAAGAACAACATCATTAATTAAATTGCGTATATAAAACAATTGCTAATAAAATAATGACAAATTAATTAGATATTAAATATAAATGGCTTCATAATAAAGTCATCAAGTTGTATTTTTTTCGGGGCGTATATGTATGTGTGTGCTTTGTTTGGCTACAACTCTTGGCTAATTATTAAAATTACTCTTTATCATTAAAATGTGTGTGTGCGTCTACCACACTCACACACCCATAACCAAAAACAAAACAAAAACTGAAAAAGGTTCCCACAACAATATTAATGAATATAAAATAACAAAAGAGGATAATGATAATTAGTGTTGGTGTTTTGTGATTTTTTTTTTCTTTCTTCTTTTTTAGGGTGTGAAAATTTTGTGACATAATCCATAATTATACATAAATAAATAATAAATATTTACACAGGGGAAATTAAGTAGAGTCAAGGACGTTTAAACGTTTACATGCCAGGGGATAGATAAAGAATGTAATGGGTCTTTTCAGAGTATTTTTAAGGACTGTTAGAAGGGCGGATTTTTTTAATAATATTTTTAGAGCCTTTGAAAAATATTCTTTAAACCAGTGAGCGGAGCAGTATAGTCAGACGGGGCCGACCATATGATACCCTACACAACTACCACGAAAAGCAAACTTTCTACGGCTGTATATTCTGGCCGTGGGCAATTATTCGTGATATTTGCACACTTTTTACCAATTATAGATCAACAACACCACTTTCTAAGCCTGGCATATTTTCCAAATTTATTTTCTTGAAGTGAATTTTTACGCCATAAAATAAAATAATTGGTCACTTTAGGTTTTCGTTGATTTGACCCTTAGGAATATTGACCGATCATCATCTAAACAGCCGCTCTAAGTATTTGGTCAGATCCCCTTCACTTGTAAAATATGTGATGTTCTGAATATAATAATTGCCTCTAGAGCGATTAGAAAATCTGACAAAAATTAAAGTTTTCGGTTCATTGCACCCCCTGAATGAAATCGACATTTCCGTCCTCTAATGAAGTAATATTAATACTATGCACAAAAACCCAAACCGAATTACGTATAACTCCCACACCAGAGTACATACTGTCATATAATTGGTATCAATTTGAAGGTCAACAACTCTTCTTGGATATACTATCAACTTCTCGGGTATAAGGCCTTCAGGAGCAAGTATATACGCCCCAGAATTAAAATTTCGTAATTTTTCACTCAAAAGTCAAGGTCCATTTGACCCGCTAAGTAATGACCGATCTTTATCAAAACAGGCACATGCTTATTCTTTGGTCCGATCCCCTTCTCTATGTAAAATTTCGCTATGTTCGGGGCAAGAACCGACAAAAATCAAGTATTTGTTCCATTTCATCCCCTAAATATTGACGGATCATTACCAAAAACAATAGGGGTCTTCTTTGGCCAGAACTCATCTTACATGCAAAATTTCGTGAAGGATGGTCCATAACTGTGGCCTGTATCGTGTTTACAAATTATAATGGACAGACGGACGGACGGAAGGACGGACGGACACACATGTCTAGATCGACTCAGCTAGTCGAGATATGACGATCGGTATACTTAAAGGTGGGTCTAGGACCAATAATGCTGGGTCTAGGACCAATATTCTTTAAAAAATCTACACCTCATATAATGCTTAAAAAATATTCTTTAAAAAATCTACGCCTCATATAATGCTTAAAAAAATATTCTTTAAAAAATCTACGCCTCTTTGATGACCTCTTAAAAATATTCTTTAAAAAATCTACGCCTCTTTGATGACCTCTTAAAAATATTCTTTAAAAAATCTAAAAATATTCTTTAAAAAATCTACGCCTCATATAATGCTTAAAAAAATATTCTTTAAAAAATCTACGCCTCATATAATGCTTGAAAAAATATTCTTTAAAAAATCTACGCCTCATATAATGCTTGAAAAAATATTCTTTAAAAATCTACGCCTCATATAATGTTTAAAAAATATATTCTTTAAAAAATCTACGCCTCATATAATGCTTAAAAAAATATTCTTTAAAAAATCTACGCCTCATATAATGCTTAAAAATATTCTTTAAAAAATCCACGCCTTGAAATCCACGCTATGCTTGAAAGGCATCATATGAGCATCGTCTTCATCTAACTGATTTTCCGGTTTTTCAATCACTCCTCTCTTCCCAGTACTGAAGTCACAGCAAAACAGTTATCTAAGCTTTTCTTTGTTATTTATGTTCATCTTCGATGTTCAAGGTGCCCAGTAGTTTTGTTAGGCAGCCCTTGTCTTTGTAGTTGGTCGGTAAAAAACATCGTTTGTTTGGTTTTCGTTTTCTTTGTATTTCGAAAGAAAACATTTGAGCGAGCGCTTGGAAAAGTTGTCTTAAAATGGAAGAATTTTATATGGCGCGTTTGTTCTTCTCTTTTTCAAGTTGTTGATTTTTTTTTTCTGTTCCTGTTTTGTATTGGAGTTTTCTTTCAAGGTTTCTAGACATGTTTCCACAATTGTCGTTTGTTCTTGAATGAAAGTAGAAGATATATCTTTGTTGTTGTGTGTCTGTTTTTCCTTGGCTGAAAATCTATTGGAAAATTGATGCTTTCGTTGTAGATACAGGCAACTGTCCGACAGACAGTCGGACAGTTGCCGACAACTTGTTAACGAGTTCTATACATTAAATTGTAAATAGTTAGCCTTAGTTGTTTTTTCTCGATTAGGCTCTGTGAGGCCTATGAAGATTATTTCAGATAGAACAAAAAAGTCTGAGAGGTCAGACTACGCGATATAAAAAACCTAATTCACAAATATTTTTATATCCTACACAACTATATTCTGAAAATATTAGTATATTATAGTATAGGCATAAGTATATGTGGGCCCAATCGTTATTACTCCACTATATATTGGTTCTAGACCCATATCTTAGTCTACAGATTGTAATATCTTAATTAACCTAATCGATCTAACTATATGTCGTTATGTCGTAAATATTTGGGGAAATGATGGACTATTTTGCAAAGAAGTACAACACTACAAAATGGATCATCAACTACATATATCTGAGTCTACAATGATGTCGCCAAATGTATCTTTCAAATTGTTTTGTGGTACAACACTCAGAATTGACCGCCACTTGTGTCGAAATTTTAAGGCACCGAGATCGATTTCAGATAAAATTCTTTGCACTAATCGAAATAAAATGTTTGCGCGATAGTAAAATTGTAAGGAATCAAAAAGTGTAGACTGGTGAGAGCAACGTCCCCTTCCAGTTCTGTCTTCTATAATGACTCATTTTCGGTTGTCTATAGTGACTCATTTCTGGTCATCTATACAGACTCATTTTAACTCGCCCCTGTTTCCACTATGGGATAGTCTACTCCCTATGGATAGAAGGGTTTTTATCTTGGAATGATTGTAGAATATATTCTGTCTGCAGTAGACCTCTCATTTGAAGATATGTTATCTAAAGAAGAGTAGTCGAAGGTCTACTACCAATAGGAAGGTAATATAGGCCTGAAAATATTATATAAGTTCTTTTATATAAATTGTCCTAATTATATTATTTCTGAAGAAGTTCCTCTATGTTTAGTAGGCCACTAAGAAACGCAAATGGCACAATAGAAATCCTACAAGAAATCTTCAAGATAAAGGAGAACTATAGAAGTTATTGTGGCAATAGGAGACCTATATAAGGTATTCTAGCTATAGGAGGTCTACAGAAAGCTTTCTGGTTATTGAAAACCTCCTTTTAACTTTAGGACGTTTAAAGAAGGTCTTCTACATTGGAAGATCAAAACAGATCCTAAACAATTATTCTAGCTTTAAAAAATCTTATAATTAATTCATTTCTGTCTTTTATAGGGACACATTTGGAAGATGTCTAAAGGAGACTTGTATAATGTTTTTCAGATACCTTCCGTATCAAATATAATAACAGTTCTGTAGAGAAAACAGTGGTATAGAGATCTTTTTGCTATACAAGATCTATAGCGTACTTATGGAGGATATTAAAGCTATAAGAGACCTGTGGATGGTATTCAAGTTATAGATGACCCGTGGGCGACCTATAGAAGAACGCCTACATGCACATAAGATCTTCTAGATTTAGGCAAACTACAACAATTCTTCTAGCTGTGAAGCATAAAAAAAGTTTTTTATTCTAGATATATTATGTCCTCTATCATTAGAAGTCCTATATTTTCTGGCTTTGGAAGACGTCTATGTGTCTTTTGGCGTTAAAACTGCTTCAGAAACAAAACTAAGGGAACTGATGAGGATCAGTGTCGTGATCCGAAACTATAGTCTTCGCTGCCTTACTCCTCGGCAAACAATGCCATACATTCGCCACTAATAAATAGTTGTTTTTTATAAAAACAACAAACTGGGATTCAACCTGACTATTTTGCAAAAACAAAATACTGCTTCAGAATGTCTATAGAAGTTCTTATAGATTTAAACTACCTACACATAATCTTATATTTTTTGGAAGACGTGTAGAAGACAGTTATTAAAAAATTATAGAAGTCATCTTGATTTAGTAGATCTATAAGTATAGAATTTATAAGTGAAAGCATATACACTAAAAGGCCTTTGAGATTATAGAAGATGTATAGAAGATATTACAGTTATAAACCAGTGTGATTTTTTGCAATTTTTAGGGGAAACTTCCTAATGCCTGCTACTAGAAGTCCTGTCTCTATTTGTAAAAAAACTGTAGTAGTCGATTTACACAATCCTCCCTAGATACAATTTTTTATCATTAAAGAAAAATATGCTAATGGCTCCATGCAAAGTCCGGACTGTATGACGGATGCATTAAAACTTCCCAACCAAGCTCCCGAAGTTTCAGGCGAGTCAAAGTATATATGTTTGGCCTAGCGTTGTCCTGGTGGAAAACGACACCTCTGCTGTTGGCCGTTTCTGGTCAATTTTAAATGGTTTAAAACAGTTTTATGTTAGATTTTTAGCTCCTGGGCGATGTTACGACTGCTAACATGCCGGCCAACTTCGATCATTTCTCCGATTTTATCGACATTTTCGACGACCGGCCTGCCTGTGCAAGGTGCATCTTTAACATCAAAAATTCCTGAACGGAATCTACGAAAATAAAATTGCACATAACTGGCTGTAACACTATCGGAACCATAAACTGTAAAATGTACCGAATTTTCCCTTTGTTCAGTTCCATTTTTAACACCCTGTAACTCACAAGTGAATTTACCAAACAAAAAACAGCAAAATATTTTTACTGCGAAATGTCACCCTTCCAACCAGCATATATCTGAAATTATTTAATCGATACTTTACGAGAAATTTATTAGTACAGCAATCGGTCGAAAAAATAATGGATTTCTTTTTTCCCAGGAGTTTCATCTTTTTTCCTTCAGGAGTAAATATTTTCGCCATATAATACACAATTTGTAATTTTTCACACAAAAGCCTGGGTCCATTTGACCCAGACTTTTTGAAAAAAAAAAACACTTGATATTCTTTCTTGATACTCCCTCCTCGTCCTCCACTAAATAAACACCACTTAATATTCTACATTACCAACTAATTTTCAAGTGCAAATTTACTACACACAAAACAATAACAACAACGACAAAATTGAAAGCATCGCGTCGTTGTCGTTTTGTTGTATCAATTCTATGGTCTGATGATGTTTATCTGCATTTTTACGGCATCCATAGATCATTTTGAATTTACTAGGTATGTATATAAGCGACTAACCTTCTTTCTGGCGCGAAGCATGTCGCTGTTGAATGTCAAAGGAAAAAATAAAAAAACGCAAATACGTAAACTAGCAAATGACGCTGACTAAGCTCTAGGAGAGGATGGGGGAAAACACCACAGGCCGACTAGATATAAAGTTATTTTACGCAAAAAAAAAAAAAAAAATGCAAAACATTGCACTCTATGCTGCGCCACAGCTCTAAAGTTTATTTAGAGAAGCATGATTCATTTGTAATGCATCAGCAGCGGCAAGCGAACCAGGAGGTCGTTTACGTTGTGGTGGTTTCCACGTTTTTATTCCTGTTTAGTTGTAGTTCCCCTTTTTGGGTTTTCTTTTTTATTGATGTTGCAAAGATCTCGTCGTGGCTTAGTTGCTTGGTTGTGTTGTCGCTTCTTAGGAAAATGCCAAGAACAGCTGACTCTTATTTTCCTGTTTTAAGAGGTCTATGTTCTCGTTTCAGTGACTGCTCAAGAAGACAGGAGAAATGTACACACAGATAAGTTATGGCACAGAGTTTAGTTGAAAGATGTGGTTTGTCACCGTAGTAAACACAGGATTACAGGGAATATGAAATAGAGACTTCTTCTTGTAATAAATAACTAATTTATTTTTTTAATATTAAATTTATATTTACAGAATATTTACAAATCTGTAGCTATGCGAGGTATAGAGAAGGTATTGTAGCTATAGGAGGCCTAGATATTTTTTTCTGAAGATAGAAAACTTATAAAAGTTATTCCATCTATAGAAGATTCATACAGGTTCTTGTGGATATAGAAGAACTGATTAAGCTCTTCCAGTTTTTGAATAGATATAAAAAGTCATATATCAATGGAAGTTCTTCTATATTCACCGAAGATATTCTAGCTACTGAAAATCTACAGAAGATATTTCTGCTATAGAAGACATACAGGAGATCTTCTAACTATAGGAGGCCTAGGTCTTATTGCTATATTTTTTGACAACTTAATAATAACTGTTTTACAGGAAATATGAAATAGAGGCTTCATAAAAAAAATAATAAATGCCTAAATTTTTGTCATGTCAGGGTATTATAGCTTTGTGCAGCCCCAAGAGTTTGTAACGCCGCGAAATATTGGTCCTAGACCCACCTTTTAGTATACCGATCATTATATCTCGACTAGCTGAATCGATCTGACATGTGTGTCCGTCCGTCTGTCCATTATAATTTGTAAACACGATACAGGCCACTGGTCAATGAAGACCCCTATTGTTTTTGATAAATATCGGTTAATATTTAGAGGATGAAATGGACCAAATACTTAATTTTTGTCGGTTTTTCTGGTCGCTCCAGAGGCCGCAGTTATGGTCCGAAGAACGTGAAATTTTACATGGAGAAGGGGATCGCCAAAGAATAAGCTTGCCTATTTTGATAAAGATCGGTCAATATTTAGCGGGTTTGTGTAAAAAATTGCAAAATTTTATTCTGGGGCGTATATACTTGCTCCTGAAGGACAAATACCCGTGAAATTGATAGTATATCCAAGATAAGTTGTTGACCTTCAAATTGATACCAATTATGTGGCTGTATGTACTCTGATGTGGGAGTTATACGTAATTAGGTAAAGGTGGCTATGTGCATAGTATTACTGCTACTCCATTAGTGGACGGAAATGCCACGCTGATCGCTTATAAATTATACATGAAGTTCCGATTATGGTCAAGGACGGCGCCTATAGTTTTCGGTGAAGTTGAGATTTCATTCAGGGGGTGCAATGAACCGAAAACATTAATTTTGTCAAATTTTCTAGGCGCTCTAGAGGCAATTATTATATGCAGAACATCACATATTTTACAAGGTGAAGGGGATCTGACCAAATACTTAGAGCAGCAGTTTAGATGATGATCGGTCAATATTCCGAGGGTCGAATCAACGAAACCTAAAGTGACCATTTTTTTATTAAATGGCGTAAAAATTCACTTCAAGAACAATATTTTGGAAAATATGCCAGGCTTAAAAAGTGGAGTTGTTGATCTTTAATCGGTAAAAAAGGGTGCATATATCACGAAATATATAGAACGGCAGAAAGTTTGCTTTTCGTGGTAGTTGTGTAGGGTATCATATAGTCGGCCCCGTCCGACAATACTGCTCCGCTCACTGGTTTTAATATTAAATTAATAATTAGAGAAATTATTCTATCTTTGCAAGGTAAAAAGAAAGAATTGTAGATATATGAAGCTTATAATTTTTTTCTTAATATAGACGACTTTTGAAAGTGATTCAATCTGTAGAATATCCATACATGCCCTCCTTGAAATAGAGGAACTGATGAAGGTATTCCAACTTCATACCGATGGAAGTACTTCTATACCTACCGGCGATATTCTAACTACAGAAGACCTGGAGAAGATATTTTACACATAGAAGACCTTTTGGTAGCTATAGGAGGCCTAGAGAAGGTCTTATGGCAATATTTACTCGTCGGCGTAATAAACACTGGTTTACAGTAAATTTCAAATAGAGGCTTAATTTAGAAATAATAAAAACCTAATTTACTTTTCAATATTAAATTAAAAAATATTTTCGATTTCGGAATTTTTTCAAATATATTTTTTTATTTATTTGAAAATTGTTGGCTAGTGTCTACCATCCATTGAAGCTAGTTGTTTGCCTTCAATTCTGCACATTTTTGTTTTTTGCACAGCTGCACATCTTTTCTCCATATGGCTGGCCGACGCCACGGACAAAAAAGAACTGCATAATTTTTTTATTCCGCAATTCTAAGCAAAAAAAATTATCTGTAGGCCATTTTTTGGTCATTAAGGTGAGTGAATAACAAAATGCGAGAAAAACATGTGACTAACTCATCGCGTGTTGATATCGGCAAAAAACACACTGTCACCAACAAAACCCAAACAAACACTCACACCATTTTCAGATATGTACAATTATTTTTTTCGCAACACTATTTATGCAGCACATAAACCACAAACGATAATAATAATTGGCGTGCCAACGATGTGACATTTCAGTGACACAGAGGCAAATTAAAAAAATGACAAAAAAACACAGCAAATGATGATAAAAAAAGAACCACCAACCAAATTTAAATTTAGTACCCAACATTGGTTAGAGCCATAAAATGCAAACACCATCATAAATTTATTAAGGTGAAGGGTGCTAGTGTAGGGGAGGTGATGCGAGGGGAATTTGATGCAAAATATACGTGCTACACGAAAACAAATTAAATGAATAATATTCTATCTAACAGCAACAATAACAACAACGACAAAATTGCGGCACTCATAGAAGTAATACTAACCTCTATGCCGATGATGTGACTTTTTGACTTTTTCATGCTCGCGTGCACTATGGGCTAAAAATAAATTGTTAGATATTAAAATCTTCTAAAAATCTAGATATGGGAGATCAATAGAGATTCTACTAGATATAGAAAATCTAAGGAAAATCTTCATGTCCTTTGGCTACAGGAGACCGATAGAAGTTCTGCTATACTTACATAACATATTCTAGCTATAAAGGCCTAGAGAAGACATTGTAAGTATATGAACCCTAAAGGTCCTGTGTCTATAGGTAACCTGGAAAAGCTCTTCTAGAAATAATAAGCCTACCTAAGAGTTTTTGAATATAGGAGACTATATTCAAACACAGATTTTTCGGGATATAGAAAAACTATGAACGGTAATGTAGCTATACAATTTATATAGGGGTTCTACCCATGGAAATCTCTTGTAAAGGCCACAGAAACCTGGTATTTCTTGTCTAAATGGCCTATAGAAGGTTTCCTAGGTATAGAACCAAAAAATGTAAATACGTAAATATACGTAATTTATGATACCAAGGTCTAGGGAAGGTATCATAAATATATGAGTCCTAAAGAAGATCTTGTGGCTGCAGGTGTCCTAGCAAAGCTCGTCTAGCTATAGGAAGACTAGGTAGGATTTTTTGGATATAGAAGACTCATAAAAGTTTTCTTCTGTACACCTCTCACAGATGTACTTCGGGATAGAGCAGAACTTTTAAAGGCCTCTTAGTTTTAAAATGTATATAGAAAGTGATATAGCTTTAAATACCTGAAGAAGGTCTTCTACCCATGCAAATCCCGTGTAAAACCTGGTATTTCTGGTCTAGATGACCTATAGAAGAAGTCCTATAGAAATTCTCCTATGTTTAGAAGACCACAGAAAAGGAAATACGAAAACTATAGAAGACATAAAGCAAGTATTCTTGGTTCAGGGCTAAAGAATGTATTGTAGCTATAGGAAATCTAAAGAAGGTCTTGTAAATATGAAGGGGATCTTCTAACTATAGGATATATAAGGAAGGTTTCCTTATAAAATGTTTTCTTCTTTAGAAGATACGAAGAGGACAACATATTCTTCTAAAGAATATTTTCTAGCTTTAAAAGTCCAATAGAATGCCTTCTGGCATTAGACAGTGTACATAAGATCGCATCAATATGGAAAAATTAAAGGAAAGCCGTTTGGACTTTAAAAACCCATAGAAGGCTTTAAAAGCCCTATAGAAATTCTCCTAGCATTAGAAGAACACAAACAAAAATTAGAAAATTAGCTATAGGAGGCTGTCGCTAGAATCATAAAATTTTGGGGTGAGTTCCATTCTTTGTCCAAATGCGTCACACAAGTCTGGGATTTTGGAGATTCGTTGTAGAACGGCACGAAAAGTACTAAATGGTGTACAATTTGGCGCACCGGTAGAATCAGAGGTCCTAACTTTGGAATTATGGTTACTGTTGGAGTACAAGATATATGTAGCAGATGGTTTTTGGAAATTCGAACTATAAGTATTCGAAAAGTACTAAAATGTACAACATTTATTACAATTTCGAAGCATGTAAACGAATAGAGCTAAAAACTTAAAATTTGGAAAGCGAATCAATGTTGAGTGGCTCGATATAAGGATGTGGTTTTGGAAGTATAAAAACCGTACTAAATTTGGTACAATTTGAATTTGGAGGAACGGATGAAGCTGGAATCCTGAAATTTAACATTACCGTCGGAGTGTGGGATTCGGATATGTAAGCAGTTTTGGTAATGTGTACGAAAAGTACTAAATGGTAATATATTTGGTACAATTTGGATTTGGTTGAACCGATAGAGCTGGAAATAAAATTACTACAGCGTTGTTTAATTGAGGTATATAGGTAGTTTCGTACTTAGGTGTTATACATGGTACTAAATTTGGTACAATTTGAATATTGGGTTAATCAATTGAGCTGGAATCCTGAAGTTTGGAATTAAGATCGCTGTTGGTGTGTAGAATTGACATATGTAGAAAGTGTTTGAAATTCGTACTAATATTTACTAAATGGTACTAAATTAGATTTTGGGTGAACCGATAAGACTGGAATGTGAAATTGGGGAAAAAAGATTCCTATATCATAGCTTTGGAAATTCGTATTACTGTGTGCTATATGGTACTAAATTTGGTAAAATTTGAATTTTGTGTGAACCGATAGAAGTGGAATCCTGAAATTTAGAATTAGGATCACTGTTGGGATGGTATGTAGGAAGTTTTGGAAAATGCCTATAAATGGTCTTCTAGATTTCGAAGATCTATAAAAAAGTCTTCAACCTGAAATGTTATGTTGTCATGTAAAGTGTATAGAAAGAGAGATTACAGAAGATCTCGCCCGATTTAAGGTATTTTGATGGACAGGCGGACAGCTTGTAATTTGTCATTCGGGGTTCTTAGCGGGTGATATAGGTCCACAGTAGAGGGTGATATAGGTCTCCATATAACTGTAATGTCCCACGGTTTCGTATCATTTTCGATATTTTAAAAGTTTTTGACGCAATTTTCCCATCGAAGTGGACGTAAATTAGCATATTGGGGTTTTGGAGTATACATTATTTATTTTGTGAAAAATTTTCGATTAGATCCGGTATAAAGGTCTCGCCCGATTTAAGGTACCTTGGTGGTCATTTCAAGCGGTTGTAATTTGCCATTCTGGGTTCTTAGAGGGTGATATAGGTCCACATAAGAGGGTGATATTTCCATGTTTTGACATAACCCCTATATCAAGGTCTCGCCCTATTTGGTTTATTATCATGTACAAAATCACATTTTCCACGCAATGCGACTATAAAGAAACAATTCAAATGTTCTCTAAAGGAAAATTTTTAATATTGGCCTACATTTTGAATTCATAGAAACACCCCGCCTTATTTTCCAAGATATTTTTGTTTTCTTCTTAAAATCTAAAATAATTTCCATCCCATTGTGCAAATGATTCTACATCATGCCCCCTGTCTCAGAATGTGCATTTGCTTGATTCCGTTCTCGTACACTACCTTGTGCGTTTATTTAATGCCATCTTCTGCAATTCTGTGGCCCATCTATGCTATTTGCTGCAAGTTACACGACACGATCTGATGATATAGCCTTTGCCACTATTACTTGGTCTTTGATGGTGGCAGCATCACCACAACAGAAGGAAAACAAAAATGCTGTCACATGGAAGCAGCAGCAGAGTCAGAGTCACTGAAGTTGTCTTCCAACTTCTTATACTCACAAACATACGTGTGGCTGGCTGACTCCCTGTCAGCTAGTCAGCCTGCCTGCCCGACTAAATCGAGTTGTATTCTCATCATCAACGCTGATACTTGACTGTTTGACTTTTTGTCTCTCTGTTTCAGTTTTTTTTTTGTTTTGTATACAGTTTCACTTAACTGTGTGTGCGAGGAGCATTCACCTTATAATTGTTGCGATTTATAAAATTGTATATATGTATAGGGAAAAATACATACATCATCGACAACGAATGAAGTGAACACTTACATACATACCCTATATGTATGTTTATAAGTGTGTGTATAGAAATGTATTATTTATGTATGTGTGTGTTTGTGATTTTTTGCCTTCCCTTTTGTTTATAGCTTTTAATTGATTTTTAGCGTGAATCATTAAATTACGTTAATATTGAATTGTTTTTTTATGTGGCATTTAATTTTTTTAGTTAATTTATTTGGTTTTTTTTTTTTTTTTTTTTTTTTTTGTAAACAGCAAATCATTGTTTTGTTTTCGTATTAAACCGATGACAAAATATATATGTATGGACGAATGGGTGATATTTTTTCTGGTTGAAATTGTTGAGAATGGAAAAAATGCCTGATAATGAGGATGTTGTTCAATAGGTAGTGGGCGATGTTTTATTATATTTAGTAATTGATGGGTAATTAATAAAAATAATAAATATGTTGACATAGAAACAAATGAAAACAGGTGGGGTTCAGCTGAATGACCGACTTGATGGGCAACTAACATTAATTTGTTGCTATATGGAGAAAGTATATTATGAAGGTAATTTGGTGTTTTGTTTTTTGATTGGTGCATTTAGTTGTGAGTCACAGGGTTTTAAAAATGGAAGTGAACAGAGAGAAAATTCGGTACATTTTAAGTTTTTCTATTCCAAAGGCGAAAATGCAAGCCAAGCGGCTAAAATTGTGAATGGTGTTTATGGTTCCGATACTGTAACCGTCAATTATGTGCAATTTTGGTTTCGTAATTTCCGTTCAGGAATTTTCGATGTTAAAGATGCACTTCGCACAGGTAGGCCGGTCGTCGAAAATCTCGATAAAATTGGAGAAATGATAGAAGTTGACCCAGGGGCTATCGATCAATTACAATTGACCAGAAACGGCCAGAATTGGCCAACAGGAGAGGTGTTCCACCAGGACAATGCTAGGCAACACACATCTACAGTGACTCGCTAGAAACTTCGAGAGCTTGGTTAGGAAGTTTAAATGCACACAGTTCGGCCTTGGCATCAAGCGATTATCATATTTTTCTTGCATTGCAAAATTTCTTTAATGATAAAAAATTGGTGAAAATCGAATACTAGAGTTTTTTTTGCAAATAAAGAGCAGGATTTCTATAGGAGAGCTCTTATGATGTTACCTTTAAAATGGCAACATATTATACAACAGAGCGGCGCATAACCAAATCGGACATTCATGTTAAATAAAGTAATATATGAAAATAATGGATTTCTTTTTCCTAACTTTATATATTTCGAATTACCTGCCTCTATAATCTATAAATAATAGTTGTAAAAACAGCTTTGGACCTCGCA
Organism: Musca vetustissima; assembly: GCF_032173495.1. NCBI lineage: Eukaryota > Metazoa > Arthropoda > Insecta > Diptera > Muscidae > Musca > Musca vetustissima. The sequence continues at coordinate 14,113 of NW_026875517.1, read as the reverse complement.
TTAACCCGGAATCCCATATTATTGTCATAATAAGAAAATGAGCGTAGAACCTTTATATTTTATTGTCAAATCATAGAACTATGTTTAAAATATTCTGCGAAGAAGTATTTCCACCATGTTGGTACGGGTCCCGCAAAATATCCTCTTATTCCTTAAGATATGGCCATAAAAGACTTCTCAAATCTATTTTCCATAAATGTTTAAATTTTGGGAAAACTTAAATCCACAAAAATTGTGTAAGGCAAGAAAACGTTTACCGGGTCAGCTAGTAACTAATAAAATACACAAATAAAAAGCAGTGACAGTCGGCAGAGCAGACCATATAATACCCTCCACAACTACCACTAAACGTTTACTTTCTGCGGATCTATATTCCGACCACTCTTGACCAACTAGAGATCAACAACTACACATTCTTACCATGGCATCTGTTTCGAATCTAGCGATACGTAGTCGAGCGCAAAAGTCGTCTTTTAGACTTTTCGATTTTAGCCATTGACTAAAGATTCGACATTTCGATCATTCGATTTTGTCAAACCTGTTCAAAATCAATTTTCGACTTTTACCGACCGATGCAAAATCGACTAAAATTTTTATAATTTATATAAATTGTTGTCAACCGATAAAATAAAGTTCTGGAATGTGTAGTTTTGGAGCAATTTGGGTTATAGAATAAAAAAGAAAATCGAAAGTCGACTTTGCGATTTCCTCAAAGATCACAGTCGACTTCGACTTTTTGACTTTTCAATAAAAAAAGTCGATTTACTAATCCCTATTCAAATCCCATCTTCCCATAAGATTCGGGGTTTTCATTGGGCCGAATCCATCGTATGCAAAAATTTCGTGACGATTGGCCCATAACTGTGGCCTGTATCGTGTTTACAAATTATAATGTACAGACGGCGGACGGACGGGCGAACACACATGTCTAGATCGACTCAGCTAGTGGAGATACATCTCTGTTGCAAAAATAAAAAAAAATTTACAAAAAAAAAACATTTTGGAGCGGACTCGGATGGAGCGGATGTTTTCCAAGGATATTTTGTAATCCGCAGGGCATAAGAAAAACTTAATTACAACCACTTTTGATGAGAACTGTAAAATTTAAAAATACCAACGATTGGGGATATCATATACATATAAACTCTATATGAGAAGAAGTTGGCCGAAAGGGGATTTTCAGAATATATAATTTGAAGACCATACTACATAAAAAATACGATTACATTATATTCTGATTTCAATACTACCAAGAAATAAAATATTTATTATATTCTTACGTTTGATCCGCCATTTTAGGTTCATTGTGTTTGATTTTCAAAATCTGATTTGACATTTGTAATCAGTGACCATAGCTCTGCAAATCGAGTTCAAAAATAATTTAATTAATTCAACTTAAAAAAAAATGACCGCCATTTTCTATCCACCCTATTGAATTTTTACGCGTTTCTTGCAGAATAGTAATTATTATAGGAAAAAAAATTGGGTATCGGGCCCATAGTGAGGCATCTACGTATTATAATATTGTTTAGTATTCCTTTCCTTTCCTTTTTTTGCTAGTCGCTCTGCAGGTCACAATTAGAGAGGAGGACAACTAACAAGCACTTTTGATGATGATGAATCGTCGATTTTCCAAAAATATTTTTTCAAAGGTCCACCATTTTGTTAATTTTAGAGCGAAGTCAATAATCCTAGTTCATACGAGAGCCAGACATGTACTCTTTCTAATACAAAAATAAGGACTTTTCTTTAATTACAAAAAACAACAACAACAAAATTTTTTTGTAAATTATTTTTCTTCTATTTTAAATCTTCAAATATATATGTGCAAAGTTACAAACCTTAACAAGCATTGGTATTGATTTACCAGCCCATTGAAAATCTTGAAAAATTAAAATCGAGAATGGGGGGTTTCCCTTAATATTGAGCATATCTTCTGTCATGGATATTTATTAGCACTCAAACTGGCTTTTTATCCTAAATGCAACAATTTTTTTCTGGAATTCATTTTTTCCATTTATTAAATATGTATTTCATTACTTCAATTATAAAATATGTCATGTATTGAATATATATCCAGACATAATCTAACAATTGAGTCTATTCACACATTTGCATTGTTCATTTGCTTTTCTGCTTCATTGAATTAAAAATATGTTTAGTTGTGTGTTTAATCAAATACAGATTTTATGTCACTGATATATAGTCATGATAACAGCAAAATATTAAATAATGTTTTCAAAAATATATACATATTTGTTGTTGATAAAAACAAATTAGTCATTATTACTTGTCAAGGTCTAAAAATCATTTGCTTATCAGTAAAACGCAATAGAACATTAAATAAAAAATATATAAAAGTAAATAAAAACAACAAAAACAAATACAAGAAAATAATAGATTACCTATTGCACCAAATAGTTATATACGTATGTATGTCAAATAATAAAATAAGGCCTCACCTGGAAAAAAATAGAAAAAAAGAAAATAAATTAAAATATATATTTTAAAAACTAGTTCTGAAAATTAAAAAATTCTGGAAAAATATATGTTGATTTTTGAAAGTAATGTTCCTATATCGTAGAACGCTAAACCTCTAAGTATTTTCAAAAAATGTCTAAATTCTTTTAAATCCTATACAAATGTCGCAGCTTATCCCTGTAGACTTTACCTTAGCTTGATATTTATTTTTTCGAATATGAATATCATGTCAACAGTACGCGACATAAGTATGTCTACAGACAACATCCATTAAAAAAAAAGATTTTTGAACCCATTACAAATTGACAAGAAAATGTCTCTAATATTTGCAATAATCTCAAAGAAAAAAATTAGAGCGAAAACACTCCAGCACACGGCAATAAGTATATTTTATTGTCGTTTTTGCAACTATTTTCCAAATAAAAAAAAATAAAAAAAACAACTTAAAAAGTTTCACCATGTTGCAACGTGCCATGTGTTAGCTTGCCACAGACAAACACTTTGATGGACACATGTCACTTTTTCTGTACTGCTGCAGAGCAGCACAAATGCTGTGTGCATTTAAACACAAACATTACCCAAAGGACATTAACGTGCAACCAACAAGAAATATAGCATTTCGTTTGTGAGATTGGGAGTGAAAAAAAACGGAACGACATTTATGTTTGTTTGTTGGTAACAAACAGAGAAAAACCAACAGAGCAGCTGGGTAGTTGAAGTACGATATTAAATACGAAAAAAAACAAACCCGTGCCACAGACCATTGAACATTATTTTATGATGATCGTTCACCTTTTCTTTTGGTTGGCGTGCAAAATAGTATCTGTCTGCGGTGGAGGTGGAGCCGGGACACACAAACACACGCCACATTTATGGCCAGACATCGTACATTCAATCGTATATACAATTGTAATCACAGCTCATTGCGACGTTATGTTTTTGACAGCTGACAAATGTCAAAAAATTGAAATTAACTGCAAAGAAAAAATTAATGTATATTTGTGGTGGTCATAAAAATGGATCTGGATTGGAGCAGTGAGCAGACCGAATTTGCTTAATGACAATATATATGTGCGAATATAATTACAAATTTTCAATTTTTAGCGGAGGTGTGAGTGATTTCATTTTAATGGTCAGATTATTTCAAATCGAAATAAATGAAAATAGTGAAAGTTCTTCTAGTACATTTACCCAGTGGGTTTTAATTGTCAATTTCCTTGCATATTTGTCTAAAAAATCTTCAAAAAAAAAGGGTAACCCAGCCAAAAGCTCTAACGTACATGTCGTTTTAGCCAGTGAACGGAGCAGTATAGTCGGACCGTCCGAACATATGATGCCCTACACAACTACCACGAAGCTCTAACTTTTTCGGATATATATTCCGAGCATGGACAATATTTCACGTTATTTGCACCCTCTTGACTGATTCGAGGTCAACAGCTCCTCTTTTTATTCGATATCTTATTTTCTCGAGGTGAAAATTGACGCTATAACATGCAAAGGTGGCAATTTTTATTGGTTGATTTTACCCGCTGAATATTGACCGATCGTAATCAATACAGCCTTTCTAATTAGATGGCCAGATTCCCCTTCCCATGGGGGAAGGTGAAAATTAACGCCATAACATGCAAATTTTGATTGGTTGATTTGACCCGCTGAATATTGAACGATCGTAATCAATACAGCCCTTCTAATTAGTTGACCAGATTCCCTTTCCCATGGGATATGCTCTGATGTTTGGCTTATAATTGTGTCCATAGAGCGACTTTTTTCACACAAAAGTCTGGGTTCATTTGACACCCTAAATATTTTCCGATTATCATGAAAAGAGTTATGTTTGTTCCTTAATCAGATCCATTTTTCCTTGTAAAATTTTGTGAAGTTCGGATTATAACCAGAAAACAGAATAGAATAAAGTTTTTGGTTCATCTGATTCCCTAACATTCACCGATCATTACCAAAAAAGTGGCGTTCGTCAAAACGAACAGAATCTTCATCAAAAATTTTGTGGCGATTGGCTCATTATTGTAGCATGTACTGTGTTTACAAATTATAATGAACAGACGGACGAACACGAGCAGTAAGTAAAGATCAAAAGTCGGACGGGATCGACTATATGATACCCTTCACCACTTTGGGTACATACAAGAGATGTTAATATCTACAATATCCTGTAGATAGAACAGACATAAAATCATTGGAGGACCATTAAGGTGGAATCGGGCGAAATTAAAAAAAAAAAACCATACACATACCATTCTGAAATCAATGAAAAATTGCATGTCAAACGGGCAGACTTGGATTCGTTGGTGTACCATTTGTATGAAATCGAGTAATGTTATGTATGGCAGCTTTATATATACACATGGACCTAATTGAGCAACCGTTGCATACACCATTTATTTTTTGATATCACTCTATATATACAATTTAATACAATTTAATTTGGTGTATCATTCACCAAAAATTGGACGAAACTATATATGGGAGCTATAGCTAAATCTGAACTGATTCCAACAAAACTTCGCATACATATGTATGGGCCTGATTCAGTGCGCTGTGCAAAATTTTGTATCAATCGGACAAATATTGGGAGTTTGATGCATCATTCACATAAAATGGGACGAAACTATATATGGGAGCTATATCTAAATCTGAACCGATTTTAACAAAACTTCGCATACATAAGTATGGACCTTATTCAGTACTCTGTTTGGTGCATCATTCACATAAAATCGGACGAAACTATATATGGGAGCTATATCTAAATCTGAACCGATTTCCTCCAATTTCAATAGGTTTCGTCCTTGGGCCAAATAAGTAAACTGTGTCAAATTTCCAAATCTAAATCGGATCATAAATGCTTCCTGTACTTTGTTCACAAAAATGCACGGACAGGCGGGCATGCATAAATAGACTTAGAAAGTGATTCTATGCATATTCTCAAAAGGGTCTATATCGTTTCCTTTTGCCTGTAACAAACATATGCATAAAGACATAATACCCTATACCACCGTGTGGTGAAGGGTATAAAAAATGACGCCTTTAATGGTCTTTGAAAAAAAAATTAACAAATTCACGCCTTTGGTGGTCTTAAAAAAAATCTTTAAAAAACGGGGCACGGTCATACTGTTTGGTTTATTGCTTTAACTAGCAATACCAACAACAACGTTATGTGCATTCGTCACAAAGTGACGACACATAGCAGTGGGAAATGTATTGTAGTTGTCTGTAAATGCCTTGTTGACCACGAAGTCGAGCGCCAACGAAACGAACTTCTCATTGGGGTCGTATCGCTGGTAACGTAAGAACTTCGAATTGTCACAAGAGACATTTGGGTTTGAAAGGTTTTTTGTAAAGAAGCTATTAATAGCTTCTGGGGAGAATATCCCAACAAAAAACTAAGGGAACTGATGAGGATCAGTGGCGAGATCCGAAACTATAGTCTTCCCTGCCTTACACCTCGGCGGACAATGCCATACATTCCCCACTAATAAATAGTTGTTTTTTATAAAAACAACAAACTGGGATTAAGCCTGACTATTTTGCAATAACAAAATACAAATGGTATCCCAAATAACCTGCCAACACTACTTTAAAAAATATATTTAAAAAGATCACGCATTTGGTGGTCCTTAAAAAAATATTCTTTAATAATACCTTGTACCACAGTGTGGTGAAGGGTATAAAAATCCACGCCTTTGGTGGTCTTTAATTTTTTTTTAAATCCACGCCTTTGGTGGTCTTTAAAAAATGTTTTTTTTAAAAATCCACGTTTTTGGTGGTCTTCAAAGTAGTCTTTAAAAAAGTGTTTTTTTTTAATCCACGCCTTTGGTGGTCTTCAAAGTAGTCTTTAAAAAAATATTTTTTAAAAAATCCACGCCTTTGGTGGTCTTCAAAGTAGTCTTTAAAAAAATATTTTTTAAAAAATCCACGCCTTTGGTCATCTTCAAAGTAGTCTTTAAAAAAAATGTTTTTAAAAAATCCACGCCTTTGGTGATCTTCAAAGTAGTCTTTAAAAAAATGTTTTTTTTTTTAATCCACGCCTTTGGTGGTCTTCAAAGTAGTCTTTAAAAAATGTTTTTTTAAAAAATCCACGCCTTTGGTGGTCTTCAAAGTAGTCTTTAAAAAAATGTTTTTTTTTTTTTTTTAAAAAGCCACGCCTTTGGTGGTCTTTAAAGTAGTCTTTAGAAAAATATTTTTTAAAAATCCATGCCTTTGGTAGTCTTTAAAAATATTTATTTTTTTAAATCCAGGCTTTTGGTAGTCTGTAAAAAATAGTCTTTTAAAAATGCATTAAAACAATTAACTACAAGGGTCCTTTGAAAAATAAATTTCTTCTTCAATATTGTTGTCATTAAAAAAGCGAAATAATTACACTTTCTGCCAAAATAATAATACTTTCAAACAATAATAAACAATTAACGCCAGAAATTTGTGCAATATTTTATATTTATTTACTGTCTGTATTTGTAATGTGCTTTAACAATGTATTCGTTTATTAATTGGCGGAAGTGTGAATATCATCATCATCATTGAAATTGTGTAATAAGCAAAAACAACAACAACAACGTCGAACAAAAACATTGAATATTAAAATACAAATCGACAAAAATTACTGGATATCATTATGCAAATATTGATATTGAATCAATAAGTAAATGTATCATTAACAACCCACCATAATTATATAGCACACGGTCACATACAGACACACATATGTGTATGTTTGTGCGTACGCCGTACACCACCCACAACATTTGTTAGCTAAATTACAAGTTAATTAACAACTAATGTAAACATGCTGTATAACAATATATTGACGTATGTATGTAGTAGTATTTATGTATATTATTAAGTGTTTTATTTAAATACAAAATCACAATTTGTAATTGGAGATGCAGGTGGCTGTCGTTAAGTGGTGATTATTGAGAATTTAACAACAACTACAAAAAATAAGTAATGGTTATGTGGGAATCTCAGTACAAACACATTTATGTAGGCATAAGAAAAATGCTATACAAATATAAGTCCAAAATTATTGATAAATGACCAGCCTATAATTTCTATATAATTCACCTTAAATCTGAATTAATCCATATAACATTTCTCCATCTCACAGCCACTCTGCAATTATGTGGGTGTCGCAATTCTCAAGAAAAAAATATAACGTCAATTATCCTTTCCTTTTCTTTATAAAAATAAAATAAAAAAATAAACTCCAACTAATAAATAACTTCATTGGTCACGATTTACAACAAATAAAACTTAACTTGCCACCCATGCAAACTATGAACACCGAGAGCCCATCTTATCCACAACTAGGTGGTCAAGATATATCCAATGATGTGCTGCTGCCTCGATGTATTTCTTTTCCTTCGTTTCCTTGTGGTGCTGCACTTTGGATTTTTCTTCATTTTCTTTAATTAAAATATTATCGCAGACAACTGATTTGTTTATGTTACTCCAAAATCAAACAAAAACAACAAAAAACACGAAACGAATCATTGGATCAACAGGCAGGCAGTCAGCCAGACATCCAGCTAGGCAGGGGCGTATAACAAAACAGTAAATGCCACCATTGGAAATTATTGCAAAAACCAGAGCAACGAACACGTAATATCTCAGTGACTGACTGTCTGTCCATTCATCTGTCTGTCTCTCTGTCCTCCCGTCTTCATGTAGAGCAGCAAACGATTTTCAAAAAAATGGCACGTTACTTCGAATCAGGCTTCTTTACTCAATGCGCTATGGAGAGCAAATAAAACTGCCCACGTATTTTAAACAAAGATTGAATCACGTGCTTCAATCTCCATGAACGAATCGTACCGGCAGCAGCAGGAGCAGCGGCTGCAATAGCTGCTCGCTCGCCAAGACCAAGATACTAAACTATTTTCTTGTAGTACTTTTTTTTGTCGTTTCTGTCATGTCATGGATATTTTTTTGTTTTCATTTTTTAATGGAGGTGGTGATGTTGGTTAGTGCTGGTGATGTCTATGTTTAAATTTCAGTGGGGGCTTTATCCGAAATTCCAAGTGTACAAGTTGTACGCTATGTAAACTGTGTTGGTTTATTTTGTTTGAATACGTCATCTGTTGCGTTGATGGTAGAAGCGGGATAATTCGCAATAGTCGGGCATCCGTTTTTTTGCAAAAAATTAAACACCCACGCATCCTGTGGACCTTTCAGGATTATTTTCAAAAATCCACTCTTATTGTAGGCCTTTAAAAAATCCACGCCTCCACCGCTATTTGCAGTCGGACGGGGCCGACCATATGATACCCTACACAACTACCACGGAGCTCTAACTATCTGCGAATGTTTTTTTTTCCGAGCTTGGGCAATATTTCGTGATATTTGCACCCTCTTGCACGATTAGAGGTCAACAGCACCTCTTCCTTACACAGACATTTTTCCGAATATGACTAGTATTAAGTACAGCCCTTCTAATTACTTGTCTAGATTGCCTTCACGGTGGGTTGTGTTGTGATGTTCGGCTTTCAATTGTGGCCTATAGATCGACTCGAAAAAACACAAAAAATAAGTTGTCGTTGACCGATCTTTATTAAAACAGACATGCTTATTTTTTGGCCCGATTCTTTTCTCCATGTAAAAATTCGCTATGTTTGGGCCATTTTTGGTCCATTTCATCCCTTAAATATTAATTTCGTGAATATTGATCCATTACTGTGGCCTGTATCGATCGGTATACTTAAAGGTGTGTCTAGGACCAATATTTCGAGGCGTTACAAACTCTTGGGGCTGCACAAAGCTATAATACCCTGACAACATAGTTGTGTGGGGTACAAAGCCCACTCCTCTTAATGTCCTTCAAAAAATATTTTTTATAAAATACACGCCTCTTGATGTCCTTTCTTAAAAAAAACACGCCTCTTGTGTTCCATTGAAAAAATACTCTTTAAAAATCAGCCCTTTCTGTACTCCTTTATAATAAGAAATTTAAATTGAACTTTACAATTTTTTTAAATCAAAGATTTTTGTAGTCCTTTGAAAAAATATTCTTTAAAAATCCACGCCACATGCGATTATTTTAAAAGAAATATTTTTTAAACCCCGCTTCGTATGGCCTTTAAAAAATCTATTTTATCCCAACTTAATCCACTCTTCCTCGCAACGGTGTTTGGCTCTCAAAAAATGTGAACGATCATTGTCATCATCATCATATTGCTTGCTGCCAGCGAGCAGTTTGTATGGAGCAATGACATAGCCAAAGAAATGAACCAAATATTTGAAAATCCATAGAGCAAGCCGAAAATCTGTTTGTAGGCAGCATACATAACTATGTGAGTGTATGTACGGTGTTTGGGGTGCCATATTGTCTCAGAGTGTAAGCAAAGTTTCGGGGTTTTTGTTTATTAGCCAACATGGTTCAATAAACCGCAAGGAAGTGGTCGATGAAATATAAACAAAACACAACGGCGCGGATATTTTTTTAAACGTGACCAATTAATTTTTTTTCAACAACAGATGTGAGTGGAGGATATTATTTTTCAATTTATTGCAAGAATTTTACAAAAATAATGATTACTCTGGTGGTCCTTTAATTATTTATTATTCTATAAAAAATCTACGCCTCAGATTTGAATAATACTGTTTAAAAAATCCACGCCTATGATGGGCTTTGAAAAATCTTCTTTAAAAAATCCACGCCTATGATGGGCTTTGAAAAATCTTCTTTAAAAAATCCACGCCTATGATGGGCTTTGAAAAATCTTCTTTAAAAAATCCACGCCTATGATGGGCTTTGAAAAATCGTCTTTAAAAAATCCACGCCTATGATGGGCTTTGAAAAATCTTCTTTAAAAAATCCACGCCTATGATGGGCTTTGAAAAATCTTCTTTAAAAAATCCACGCCTATGATGGGCTTTGAAAAATCTTCTTTAAAAAATCCACGCCTATGATGGGCTTTGAAAAATCTTCTTTAAAAAATCCACGCCTATGATGGGCTTTGAAAAATCTTCTTTAAAAAATCCACGCCTATGATGGGCTTTGAAAAATCTTCTTTAAAAAATCCACGCCTATGATGGGCTTTGAAAAATCTTCTTTAAAAAATCCACGCCTATGATGGGCTTTGAAAAATCTTCTTTAAAAAATCCACGCCTATGATGGGCTTTGAAAAATCTTCTTTAAAAAATCCACGCCTATGATGGGCTTTGAAAAATCTTCTTTAAAAAATCCACGCCTATGATGGGCTTTGAAAAATCTTCTTTAAAAATCTACGTCTCAGATGGGCTTTGAAAATCTTCTTTAAAAATCTACGCCTCAGATGGGCTTTGAAAAATCTTCTTTAAAAATCTACGCCTCAGATGGGCTTTAAAAAATCTTCTTTAAAAATCTACGCCTCAGATGGGCTTTGAAAATTCTTCTTTAAAAATCTACGCCTCAGATGGGATTTGAAAAATCTTCTTTAAAAAATTAAGCCTCAGATGGGCTTTTAAAAATCTTCTTTAAAAAACCTACGCCTCACATGGGCTTTGAAAAATCTTCTTTATAAAATCTACGCCTCAGATTGAAAAAATATTCTTTAAAAAAACACGCATCGTATGGGCTTTGAAAGAATCTTCTTAAAAATATCAAGATAGTACTTTAGAAAATATTATTTTAAAAATTAAGGCCTCTGATACTTGGATATCCTCTTCAAGATAAGTCTGTAAAAACCATTTGACCTGTAAATTTTTCAAAAATGTATATAGAATTTTCCACTTAAACAATCGTCTAAGTATATCAAAGCACTTAAAAACAAAATTCTTAAAACTTTTCTCTTCGAACATACATTCAAACCCACAACATTCTCGTACTTGTCCAGCCATGAGTGGGCCATCATACTGCTGGCTGCTACTACACCAGACCATACATATGAACGTATGTGCTGAGGCATGATATTTACCATTAAACGCCATAAAATATCATTAAAGCTATTAAAGTTCAATTAAGCACATGTTCATTCCATCATTTACCCCTTTTTCGGATTCATGCCTTCGATCGGTCTGCCTGTCGGTAGTGGGTCGTACAAATGGAACTTTCGATTAGAAGCAAAAAGAAGACAAGTAGCAGCAGCAAAAAACACAAATTGAGTAGAACGAAGAAAAAAACAACAATCCACCATAATCTTTGCATAAAAGTGTACATATCAATGCATTTGTGAACGTATGTCAGTGTGTGTGTTCTAGGTTTTTAATTGATTTGAGGTTAATTGATGGGAAAATTTTCTTTTGACAACGAATGTTAGTTCGCTGATTCCTTGGTTCATTGAATCGAAAATAAATGTAAATGTATGGCGTTCGGACGGGCGGACAGACTTTCATTCATTTGTTCTTGCATTGAGATATAAATTCTTAAAATATTTTTGCATTCACATTTTTCCAATGGGGTGTTATGGTTAATATCGCATGTGTGTACAAGTGTGTGCGTGTGTTTGTGCATCAGGAATTATGGTTGAAATGCCAGGGCATGGAATTTGTAATGGAGGCCAAGCCTTGCAAAAAATATTTTATTTAAAATTGTATCACTTATGTAATATTACATTAAATGGTAATTTAAATAATTGCTAATGCAATTTACTTAAATATTATTATACGTTTTTAGATGCATTTAATAATTGCAAAATTTTAATTGAAAATGTCATTAATTGCTGGGTGTGTACAATTAAGATTTTAATGGATTATTAATGAGTCAATTGTAAATGAGAAAAAATTAGTGACTGTTAAGGAAGAGATAATTAAAGAAACATTGACATTTAATCGATATACCCATGACAAAGAAGTATGAACTTGGAAAAAATATTTTTTGAGAACCCCAGCCCCAGAACGGCTTTGGAAAAATATTCCTTAAAAAACAGTCTCAGATGGGCTTTGAAGACATATTCTTTCAAACACCCATCCTCAAACGACGCCTCAGTTGGGCCCTTGAAAAATATTCTTTAATAAATCCACGCCTCAGTTGGCCCTTGAAAAATATTCTTTAATAAATCCACGCCTCAGTTGGCCCTTGAAAAATATTCTTTAATAAATCCACGCCTCAGTTGGCCCTTGAAAAATATTCTTTAATAAATCCACGCCTCAGTTGGCCCTTGAAAAATATTCTTTAATAAATCCACGCCTCAGTTGGCCCTTGAAAAATATTCTTTAATAAATCCACGCCTCAGTTGGCCCTTGAAAAATATTCTTTAATAAATCCACGCCTCAGTTGGCCCTTGAAAAATATTCTTTAATAAATCCACGCCTCAGTTGGCCCTTGAAAAATATTCTTTAATAAATCCACGCCTCAGTTGGCCCTTGAAAAATATTCTTTAATAAATCCACGCCTCAGTTGGCCCTTGAAAAATATTCTTTAATAAATCCACGCCTCAGTTGGCCCTTGAAAAATATTCTTTAATAAATCCACGCCTCAGTTGGCCCTTGAAAAATATTCTTTAATAAATCCACGCCTCAGTTGGCCCTTGAAAAATATTCTTTAATAAATCCACGCCTCAGTTGGCCCTTGAAAAATATTCTTTAATAAATCCACGCCTCAGTTGGCCCTTGAAAAATATTCTTTAATAAATCCACGCCTCAGTTGGCCCTTGAAAAATATTCTTTAATAAATCCACGCCTCAGTTGGCCCTTGAAAAATATTCTTTAATAAATCCACGCCTCAGTTGGCCCTTGAAAAATATTCTTTAATAAATCCACGCCTCAGTTGGCCCTTGAAAAATATTCTTTAATAAATCCACGCCTCAGTTGGCCCTTGAAAAATATTCTTTAATAAATCCACGCCTCAGTTGGCCCTTGAAAAATATTCTTTAATAAATCCACGCCTCAGTTGGCCCTTGAAAAATATTCTTTAATAAATCCACGCCTCAGTTGGCCCTTGAAAAATATTCTTTAATAAATCCACGCCTCAGTTGGCCCTTGAAAAATATTCTTTAATAAATCCACGCCTCAGTTGGCCCTTGAAAAATATTCTTTAATAAATCCACGCCTCAGTTGGCCCTTGAAAAATATTCTTTAATAAATCCACGCCTCAGTTGGCCCTTGAAAAATATTCTTTAATAAATCCACGCCTCAGTTGGCCCTTGAAAAATATTCTTTAATAAATCCACGCCTCAGTTGGCCCTTGAAAAATATTCTTTAATAAATCCACGCCTCAGTTGGCCCTTGAAAAATATTCTTTAATAAATCCACGCCTCAGTTTGGCCCTTGAAAAATATTCTTTAATAAATCCACGCCTCAGTTGGCCCTTGAAAAATATTCTTTAATAAATCCACGCCTCAGTTGGCCCTTGAAAAATATTCTTTAATAAATCCACGCCTCAGTTGGCCCTTGAAAAATATTCTTTAATAAATCCACGCCTCAGTTGGCCCTTGAAAAATATTCTTTAATAAATCCACGCCTCAGTTGGCCCTTGAAAAATATTCTTTAATAAATCCACGCCTCAGTTGGCCCTTGAAAAATATTCTTTAATAAATCCACGCCTCAGTTGGCCCTTGAAAAATATTCTTTAATAAATCCACGCCTCAGTTGGCCCTTGAAAAATATTCTTTAATAAATCCACGCCTCAGTTGGCCCTTGAAAAATATTCTTTAATAAATCCACGCCTCAGTTGGCCCTTGAAAAATATTCTTTAGAAATC